>NC_036842.1:29811029-29823159 GCF_002910315.2 Salvelinus sp. IW2-2015
CAACCTGAGGATTGATTATAAAAAACATTTGACATGTTTCTACGACCATTACGGATACTTTTTGGAATTTGTCGAACGGAACAAGGCTTTGGTTTTCTGAACATAACGCGCAACCCAAATGGCGTTTTTTTGTGATAAAAGTAATATTTATCGAACAAAAATAACATTTGTTGTGTAACTGGGAGTCTCGTGAGTGCAAACATCCGAAGATTATCTAAGGTAAGCGATTAATTTTATTGCTTTTCTGACTTTCGTGACCAAGCTAACCAAGCTAATATAAGGCTAACTGTTCTAGCATTGATTGCTAGATTCAAAAAAGCTTGGATTTCTTTCGCTGTAAAACATATTTTCAAAATCTGACAAGATAGGTGGATTAACAACAAGCTAAGCTGTGTTTTGGTATATTTCACTTGTGATTGCATGATTATAAATATTTTTTGTAATATTTTTTAATCTGATACGTTTGGGAATTTTTTTCTTCCTTTCAGGACCGGAACGAGGCTGTAGTTTTCTCAACATAACGCGCAACCCAAATGGCGTTTTTTTGTTATAAAAGTAATATTTATCGAACAAAAATAACATTTATTGTGTAACTGGGAGTCTCGTGAGTGCAAACATCCGAAGATTATCTAAGGTTAAGCGATTAATTTTATTGCTTTTCTGACTTTCGTGACCATGCTGATTTGGGGCTAGCTGTTGTAGCATTGATTGCTACACTCACAAAAGCTTGGATTTCTTTCGCTGTAAAGTATATTTTCAAAATCTGACACGATAGGTGGATTAACAACAAGCTAAGCTGTGTTTTGGTATATTTCACTTGTCATTGCATGATTATAAATATTTTAGTAATATTTTTGCATTTGGTGCCCTGCAATTCTAGCGGTTGTTTAGGAAAGTGATCCCGCTAACGGGATTCGTAGCGCAGAGAAGTTAACAATTTAACTTTCTGTGGATAAACTAGATGTCGATATCCAAATATTGTTAGATTTGCATTCCATCTATAGTGGTGATGACAGATGTCCGACTGACAACTTTGCCAGGACAACGAATTGCCGATGCCAAGCTCTTTCCAAAAGCCTAATCTCTGATGAAGCAAGCTAAAAGACACAGGTTGTTTGCTTAGCTAGCTAGCTACATGCAGAATGTATAGGCTACCCTCTCATATCTGAAATTACATGGTCACTTGATGTTTACTAATCAGGAACATTCATTTACTTGATGTATAACTCTTATGATAGAGCTAAATGTGGAATAATCTGAAATGTGAAGTTCTGACTAGGCTCTTCAAGAGGTGATGAGATTAAAACCAAATAGTTATGACACTTATTTTAAAAATAAGTTGAAAACGGCACGTAGTTGTCAATGGTTTTAAAGGAGCTGGAGGTCTCCTTGCTCCCCAGCAGCCAAATTGAATGCTCTGCACCATATTGTGATGTTGACAATGACCTTATTGACATTGACCTATACTGCGTAATTGTAAAAATCATGAAAATGCCTTTTAGTTTAAGAGCTATTTGAAAACACCACCTGCAAATGTAGCCTGTTTGGGTGGGATGGAGTTGTGGCCTTCCATGGTGACATCACCATGCGGTAAATTAGTTAATAGATCAATAAGAAAGAATTTCCAAACCTCTCTGCCAATAAAAGCAAATCTTCAGTTTTCATCTCCCCACTCAGACCACTCCCAGACAATCCTAGTAAAATTATCGGTTGCTGGTTGGTTACTGGCGTGGGCAAAATAAATCACTTTAAAAGGCAGTAATTATGAAACTGGCAGTAGAATGTCATCATTTCACCAGCAGAATGCCAGAGGGCTCTAGGGTGTCTTCTGGAGTGTCTCTGGAGGCATTGATACAGCATCGCCACCTTAATTGGCGCGTCTCTCACAATATCTGAAGGCTCGGATTAACGGGTGAGGGATTTATCATGTTGGAAAAGTAGTTTGTATTATCACTAGGATAACAAAATACACTGGGAGAGAGAGAAGGATGGAGAGAGATGTGATGTAAAACGATACACTAGTAGTCAAGTGTCACAATAATGAAATACCGCTTCCTTGACATCAAATCAAATCAAATTGTATTAGTCACATGAGCAGAATACAACAGGTGTAAACCTTACAGTGAAATGCTTTCTTACAAGCCCCTAACCAACAATGCAGTTAAAAAAATATGGATAAGAATAAGAAATAAAAGTAACAAGTAATTAAAGAGCAGCAGTAAAATAACAATTGCGAGACTATTTACAGGTGGGTACCGGTACAGAGTCAATGTGCGGGTGCACCGGTTAGTTGAGGTAATATGTACATGTAGGTAAAGTTATTAAAGTGACTATGCGTAGATGACAACCACAGAGAGTAGCAGCGGTGTAAAAGAGGGGGCAATGCAAATAGTCTGGGTAGCCATTTGATTAGGTGTTCAGGAGTCTTATGGCTTGGGGGTAGAAACAGTTTAGAATCCTCTTGGACCAAGACTTGGCACTCCGGTACCGCTTGCCGTGCGGTAGCAGAGAGAACAGTCTATGACTAGGGTGGCTGGAGTCTTTCACAATTGTTAGGGACTTCCTCTGACATCCGCCTGGTATAGAGGTCCTGGATGGTAGGAAGCTTGGCCCCAGTGATGTACTAGGCCTTTCGCACTACCCTCTGTAGTGCCTTGCGGTCAGAGGCCGAGCAGTTGCCATACCAGGCAGTGATGCAACCAGTCAGGATGCTCTCGATTGTGCAGCTGTAGGAGGATAGGTTTTGTCGTGCCGTCTTCACAACTGTCTTGGTGTGCTTGGACCATGTTAGTTTGTTGGTGATGTGGACACCAAGGAACTTGAAGCTCTCAACCTGCCCCACTGCAGCCTCGTCGATGACGATGTAGTCCACAATCATCTCCTTTGTCTTGATCATGTTGAGGGAGAGGTTATTGTCCTGGCACGACACGGCCAGGTCTCTGAGGCTGTCTCGTCGTTGTTGGTGATCAGGCCTACCACTGTTGTGTCATTGGCAAACTTAATGATGGTGTTGGAGTCGTGCCTGGCCATGCAGTCATGAGTGAACAGGGAGTACAGGAGGGGACTGAGCACGCACCCCTGAGGGGCCCCTGTGTTGAGGATCAGCATGGCGGATGTGTTGTTACCTAACCTCACCACCTGGGGGGCGGCCGTCAGGAAGTCCAGGATCCAGTTGCAGAGGGAGGTGTTTAGTCCCAGGGTCCTTAGCTTATTGATGAGCTTTGAGGGCACTATGGTGTTGAACGCTGAGCTGTAGTCAATGAACAGCATTCTCACATATGTGTTCCTTTTGTCCAGGTGGAAAAGGGCAGTGCGGAGTGCAATAGAGATTGCATCATCTGTGGATTTGTTGGGGTGGTATGCAAATTGGAGTGGGTCTAGGGTTTCTGGGATAATGCTGTTGATATGAACCATGACCAGCCATTAAAAGCACTTCATGGCGACAGACGTGAGTGCTACGGGTCGGTTGTCATTTAGGCAGGTTACCTTAGTGTTCTTGGGCACAGGCACTACGGTGGTGTGCATAAAACTTTTTGATATTACAGACTCGGACAGGGAGAGGTTAAAAATGTCAGTGAAGACACTTGCCAGTTGGTCAGCGCATGCTCGCAGTACACGTCCTGGTAATCTATCTGGCCCTGTGGCCTTGGGAATATTGACCTGTTTAAAGGTCTTACATCGGCTGCGGAGAGCGGGATCACACAGTCTTTCGGAACAGTTGGTGCTCTCATGCATGTTTCAGTGCTATTTGCCTCGAAGCGAGCATAGAAGTAGTTTAGCTCATCTGGTAGGCTTGTGTCACTGAGCAGCTCTCGGCTGTGCTTCCCTTTGTAGTTTGTAAGGGTTTGCAAGCCCTGTCACATCCGACGACCATCAGAGCCGGTGTACTACGATTCGATCTTAGTCCTGTATTGATGCTTTGCCTGTTTGATGTTTCGCTGGAGAACATAGCGGGATTTCTTATAAGCATCCGGGTTAGAGTCCCGCTCCTTGAAAGCGGCAGCTCTAGCCTTTAGAGGATGAGGATGTTGCCTGTAATCCATGGCTTCTGGTTGGGGTATGTTTGTACGGTCACTGTAGGGACGACGTCATCGATGCACTTATTGATGAAGCCAATGACTGATGTGGTGTCCTTCTCAATGCCATCGGAGGAATCCCAGAACACATTCCAGTCTGTGCCAGCAAAACAGTCCTGTAGCTTAGCATCTGTGTCATCTGACCACTTTTTTATTGCTCTAGTCACTGGTGCTTCCTGCATTAATTTTTACTAGCAAGCAGGAATCAGGAGGATAGAATTATGGTCAAATTTGCCAAATGGAGGGTGAGAGAGAACTTTGTATGCATCTCTGTGTGTGGAGTAAATGTGGTCCAGAGTTTTTTCCCTCTGGTTGATAAAACAGATTTAAGATTCCCTGCATTAAAGTCCCCGGCTACTAGGAGCACCGCCTCTGGGTGCGTGTTTTCTTGTTTGCTCATGGCGGAATACAGCTTATTCAATGCTGTCTTAGTGCCAGCCACTGACCGTGGTGGTATGTAAACAGCTACGAAAAATACAGATGAAAACTCTCTAGGTAGATAGTGTGGTCTACAGCTTATCATGAGATACTCTACCTCAGGCGAGCAATAGCTGGAGACCTCCGTAGATATCGTGCACCAGCTGTTATTTACAAAAATATGCTCAGCCACGACTCTGTGAAGCATAAGATATTATGGACCTGATTAGTAAATATTATGGCATGTTTGAACAAAGACCTTGAAGAGTAAAGAAATGTAAACCGTTTCCAATTGTGTAAACAGAACAAACGCCTTTCTGTCACTGTCCATCTTGGTGGCTGTCTGATGTTGTTTAGCAACAGCTATATGCGTTAAGTCTGCGTGTATCGATTCAGTTGCTCATTTGTCAGTACCACTACCGGTGTTCCTCAAAATCCCTCTTCAATCTGTCTCTGGCTGCCTTGTGTCTCCGACGTTTCCTGTGTGAATTGACAGAGGAATGGCAGAAATGGCAGTTGTCAGAGAGTGGCCGGAGACTAAATGCAGAGCTGCGTAGGTAGGCTAGAAGGCTTCTCTCCACTTTAAAAGGAAGGCTTCTCTCCACTTTAAAAGGAAGGCTTCTCTCTACTTTAAAAGGCACATATTTTCCACTGTAATTTGAAACTTTGTTTTAAGTAAACATGCCAGTTCAGGTACAGTATTGACAGTATCAGATATCAACCATTAAGACATTAATAACCATTAACATCCAATATGAACATGGTGGTAGTCAGTAGAATTACCACTGCACAGGCACTAACAGTATATTTGTAATGATAGTTAAGCACTGTTGAAGAAATCTGATGATGCAATTTCACAGAATAACCATTATCCTATCTTCCTCCGCATGCACACACACACACACACACACACACACACACACACACACACACACACACACACACACACACACACACACACACACTCACACGCCGTTTCCTAATAACAGCAGCCCATCTCTCAGCAGTAATAGTGCCGGTCAAAGCCACAGAGCGTATAATAGAACAGTGAAACCTCTTTACACCTTACTGCCACTGCCGTCCCATGGTGCCTGTAAGAGCAGGGCTTTATGGGAAATGAAGTATTCCCGGAAGGACCACTGTGGGGTGAGTTTAAATGCTTGGATGGTTTTAATGGAATGACTCCGAACAAACCGCAAATGGTTTTCCTTCCATTTTTTTCACTCTTTTTTTCTGTCTCTCTTTGCCAAAGGACATACTGTAGTTACACAAGGCATCATGCATTTTGCATTATCTCACACTATCCTTTGAGTTGGAGAGGAACAGTCTGGAGCTGTAGGCTATCCTGGAATCCTTTCCGTTTGGTTAGGTTAGGTCTAACCATGGGTTTCACCTTGTTTGATGAATCATTGAAAGGACATTATTGCAATGTTTTGGGTCATTGGTGATATGGAAACATATGGAATTAGAGCACAGAGCACACAATATATGTAATCCATCAAAGAGTATCAAGCACAGCACTATATTCAACCATATGGAATGGAGCACAGAAGTATAAATGCAATCCATCTACTGAGGGATACAGTCTGGTTTGCATGACTGGGATAGAGTACCAAGCACAGCACTATACATTCCACCACATGGAATAATATAAACACTATCTATCTACTTAGCCATACAGTATGCTGATACAGTATGGTTGGCGTGACCCTAACAAATGTTGGGATTATGAACAGTACTCTACATTTGCCCCAGCTCAGATCTTCATCTGACCTATGACCCTTCAGCATCACCCAACGTTCTAAGCGTCAACACATCGCATATAGCAGATAATCATTCAAATGAATATGTTGCCATGGAAACCGGCGGCAGCGACGCTCATTGATACGGTAGCTGCCCTCCTCCATCCGGCCTCCGGTCACAAACACACCACCCCCGCACCACGAACCTTAAAGTGCAAGACATTAGTGTTCTACATTATCAGTGTAATCTCTCTTTAACTCCGTCAAACAAGTCCCCCTCTATAGCGGGAGGGAACAACCGCTGCTTTCAAGTCCTCATCACCTTATCTGACCAGCACAAGTGTAAACCACCCCATGGATAGATCAGTCTAACACTCACTCTGAAATCATTATCTGTGTAGTGTCACTAGTTTCACCACCCTCCTATCATTTTACATTTTAGTCATTTACCACAGACTTTCCCAAACTTGGGTGCATGTTCTGTTTTTTGACCCAGCACTACACAGTTGTTTAAAACAACCAACTCATCATCAAGCTTTGCTTATTTGAATCAGCTGTGTAGTGCTCGGGCAAAAAACAAAACATGCACTCGGGGGGGGGGCAGGACTGAGTTTGGGAAACCCTGATTTAGCCGACGCTCTTATCCAGAGCAACTTAAAGGAGAAATTAGGGTTAAGTGCCTTGCTCAAGGACAAATCGAAAGATTTTCCCCCTGGTCGACTCTGGGATTCAAAACCAGCGACGTTTCGGTTCCTGGCTGGCCCAACGCTCTTAACCGTTAGGCTACCTGGTGCCATCACAGCAATCCATTCCAGATCCCATCTGTTACTGTGCCCTGTCCCATATCTATCTGTGTAATATCATCTTCTTTCTCAGCCACGTTGAGTCATTAGTACACTGTAGGGATGTTAGGAGTATATTATATAAATATACCATGCCACTAGCTAAAGTATCTGCTTAATCAAAATGTAAATGTTCTCTGCAGCCAGGCCAAACACACACATGTTAACTGAAGAGATTTGATTCCAATATCCAAAATGGATATCCCTACCGGCCAAGAGCAGACGCTCTTATCCAGAGCGACTTACAGTAGAGTGCATACATTTTATTACATTTTTTTTTACATACTGAGACAAGGATATCCCTACCGGCCAAACCCTCCCTACCGGCCAAAATGTGATTGAAAGTGTTTTCTTCTGGGGACAGCCGAAGAAACATTTTAAGTTCTAGTTAGCACCTTATTATCTAAGAGTGTATAAGTGCAGCTGGAGGAGCCTGAGGTTAGAGCAGCCTAAACTGGCTAGAACCAGGTAATTGCTTGCAGTTGATTGGATAGATACTGTATGTCTGTCTGTCTGTCTCTCTCTCTCTCTTGCTCTCTCTCTCTCTCTCTCTCTCTCTCTCTCTCTCTCTCTCTCTCTCTCTCTCTCTCTCTCTCTCTCTCTCTCTCGGAGAACCTGAGCACTAGGACCATGCCTCAGGACTACCTGGCCTGGTGACTCCTTGCTGTCCCCACTCCACCTGGCCGTGCTGCTGCTCCAGTTTCAACTGTTCTGTGCTACCTGTCCCAGACCTGCTGTTTTCAACTCTCTAGAGACAGCAGGAGCGGTAGAGATACTTTGAATGTGATCGGCTACGAAAATCCAACTGACATCCAACTGACTCCTGAGGTGCTGACCTGTTGCACCCTCGACAACCACTGTGATTATTATTATTTGACCCTGTTGGTCATCTATGAACATTTGAACATCTTGGCCATGTTCTGTTATAATCTCCACCTGGCACAGCCAGAAGAGGACTGGCCACCACTCATAGCCTGGTTCCTCTCTAGGTTTCTTCCTAGGTTCTGGCCTTTCTAGGAAGTTTTTTCTAGCCACCGTGCTTCTACACCTGCATTGCTTGCTGTTTGGGGTTTTAGGCTGGGTTTCTGTACAGCACTTTGAGATATCAGCTGATGTAAGAAGGGCTATATAAATACATTTGATTTGATTTGATGAGAATCATAGTTGCCGGGCTACATGTCAACCAATCAGAGGTCAGTTGACAAATTGTCAGGAAGGTGAGAGAGTTACACAGCCAGCGGGCTGCAGAAACGTCTAGGTTTTCATGGAGACAGGGGTTTTTACCACATGCATGATGGGTAAAAAGTGTTTAATTCTCCATCTTTTGCGTGTTTGCAGCAGCAGATCGATGGGAGCTGTAGACCTGTAGGTGGTGTTAGGTTGATTTGATTTCTTATGTTGGCACATTGCAGGGCCTGTGAAGCCTGGCTTCCATTTTCCCTTGTACAGGGGAACAGTCACTGGAGAGTTAACTCAAATCCAACCTCACATTCACATCACATAGACCAGGTATTCCCAAACTGGGCAATGCCGTTGGGGGTACACAAAATAAAAAGGTGATTCACATTTATTTATTTGTATATATATTTTTTTTTTCAAACTGTACATTTATATTTTCCAACAGGGCTATACATTCATTCTTATGTTTAATAAATGTATCATATAGTGTGTGGCAGGCGTACAATGATGCCAAAAAACAACATTTGAGAGTGCGCTGACCCTCGTGCTAGAGGGGGTATGCAGCTAGAGGTTGAATGTTTGAAGGGGTACGGAACTATAAAAAGTTTGGGAACCACTGACATAGACTAACCAAGCCTAGCCTAGAACTCTTGAATGAGCAAGACAATGTGTGTGTGTGTGTGTGAGAGAGAGAGAGAGAGAGACCCATATTAAGAGAGACTTATTTCCCTCAGATTACACAGATCCACAAAAGAATTTGGAAAAACACAATCCAATTTTGATAAACTCCCATATCTACTGGAGAAATTCCACAGGTGTGACCATCTACAAGCGCAAGATCTTGTAGAACCTGTTTGCCACAAAGAAAAAGAGGCACACCAGTGAAAACAGACACCATTGTAATACAAGCCAATATATGCTTAGTATTATTTTAACTAGTGTGGCTATTGTACCATTTGCTAAATTATGTTACACACCATGATATATATATATATACACAATTTGTAATGTCTTTATGTTTTGAAACTTCTGTAATGTGATAATGTTTACTCGTTAATTTGTAATTGTTTATTCGACTTTTGTATAAATCTCCCTCCTTGCTTTTGCAATGTTAACACATGTTTGCCCATCCAATAAAGCCCCTTGAAATTGAATTGAATGAGAGAGAGTGATGGAGGGTAACAGGACGAAGGAGAGAGTAGTTGAAGAGGAGAGCGATGACTCGACGAATCTTACACTGTGTAGGTGCTCGCCTTGACACTGTAGTCACTGGAGTTGAACTCGCGAAGAAGTAATTACGGGCTTACATGAGCAAGTAGCACTATATATGGAGAGTACTGTTATACTTGAATGCGCTGCTGTGGTATTTGTAGGCTTGGCTGCTGGCTAGGATGTCCACTGGTGAGATGTTTAAAGAGTACCCTCCTGCATGTCAATCTTCCTCCATCTCATACACATACATGAACTCAGCTACCAGCAACACACGGCCCCACAGGCACACACTTATTCTCCTCTCTCTCTCTCTCTCTCTCTCTCTCTCTCTCTTCTCTCTCTCTCTCTTCCTCTCTCTCTCTCTCCTCTTCTCTCTCTCTCTCTCTCTCTCTCTCTCTCTCTCTCTCTTCTCTCTCTCCTCTCTCTCTCTCTCTCCTCTCTCCTCTCTCTCGGTGCATGCTGGGGTGTTTTGGAGTCTAGAGTGTTTGGTGTGGAAAGCTCTATCCTAACTAACTTTCTTGATTCCTTTCTTTACATGGTATTTTCTATGGTGGAGGGTTAATGCAATATTGTTTTTAGCGGTAATCCAAAGTTTTTTTCAAAGTTAGGGTGGAAGAGACAGAGAAACGTTCCTGGGTTTTTGAAGTTTGTGGTGTGCGCGATGGCTTCTCAGCCTAGCGCGGAGGAGACGCTGTCTATACAGCATGGATTCAGGGGTGTTCCTGTAGAACGGAGTTAAGGTGGAGGAGGTTCTACTTCGCTGGTCGGTGTACAGGTAGAGCATGAGTTTAACATATCTCGCATTCTCAGAATGAACAAAGTGTGGTTGTGTTCATGAAAAATGGGCTAATTTGGTTGGTAGGAATTGCTTAGCGGAATAATTTGTAAGGAGTGTTGGTTGTTCAATTTCAGCCTCTCTCTACCCCTCTCAAACAAGAGTTTGTAGTGGCAAATTTGCCTCCGTTTATTACGGACATGATCAAATTAGGGTAAAGAGTGAAGTCGTTTTGGTAAGTTTGCTAGCGGTTTCCGTTTGATCTGTCAGCAGGGTTTCAGGCAGATGCCGTTAAACCACGTTGTTTCGTTCCGGAGGCAAGTGTTATGTTTCTGAACAACAACGAGCAACAAGCTAAATGTGCACTTTAAAGTGAGACATGGGGAGGGGCTCTAGCAGGTTTTGCCAGCACCAGATAGTCCTACGGTGTTTTGAATGTGGGGATTTGGGCACAAAGAGTTTTGCGTGCCCCACAAAAGGCCGTAGTTAAATGAGGTCCAAGCCGCCCAGTGGGTGAAATCGAGGTCAAAGTGCAGGGTGGTAAGGAGATGCAGACAGCAGAGGCTGGACCTAGTCAGGTAGAGATTGGTGGTGTAGTGGATGATGGGTCTATCAGGCCTAGAGATTGGGGAGCTGTAGGCTGAGTTTAGTCAGGCTAGAGATTGGTGAGTCGTGGGAGGATGGTGTCTTAGTCAGGCTTAGAGATGGTGGGGAGCAGAGGGCCGGTCTAGTCAGGCGTAGAGATGGTGGGGTAGCTGAGGCCTGGGCCCTAGTTTATGCTATGGAGGGTGCTGGGTCTAGGGCAGGATATGGATGGTGGTATAAGCAGAGGTGAGTCTAGTCACGGCTACCTGGATGTGTGGGGTTAGCTGAGGCTGCCCTAGTCAATGCTATGGAGGTGTGGGGTACGCTGAGCGCTGGCCCTAGTCATTGCTATGGAGGGTGGGGTAGCTAGGCTGGCCCTAGTTCATGCTATGGAGGGTGGGGTAGCTGAGGCTGCCCCTAGTCATTGCTATGGAGGGTGGCGTAGATGATACGGGTCTAGGTCAGGTTATTCTAGTGGATGAGGAGAAGTATATGTGGAAAGTGTAAAGACATTAGGGGGGAGGAGGAAGGGTGTCAAGCGGAAAAGGAAAAAGGGTGTGACAAAGCGGCACCATGGAAATTTTGTTGCCTTGTCTGTTGCTGTGGGTGAGGCCCTAACCAGAGAGAAAAGAGTGTGGGTCAGGGTGGGTGATAGAGAAGAGAGGAAGGGGAGTGAGTCTGAGGAAGAGGATGAGGAGTTATTTTATTTCAGACTCCTCTGCAATTGGCCCGGAGCTGACAAGCCAGTTTCAACAGAGGGGTCTAAGTACACGTTGAAGGAGAACAATGACAAGGTTTCCGGAATGGACTAAGGGGAAAAAAGTTAATCTGAGGCTTTTTTCCTGACTCCTAGGAAAGTTGTTAAGATCAGACAACTGCTATGAGAATGAGGGGCATGGTGTCTCTCACCCAGAGAAAGGTTTAGGTTGACGGAAGTGGCGGTCAACAGTGCTAAAGGTTTACCCTTCAGACACTGTTTAAATGTTTAATTTTTTTGGACACTGGGGGCTTTTGAGCTTTGCCTATTGGTCTATTTCTCTGCTGGCTTTTTCTCCCACTTGTATGGAGACTCTCGGGTAGGCTTCGCTTAATTATATAATGGCGCCAGAGATCGGGAAAGAGAAAGTGTGGTTGGTGGAATATGTTAAAACAAAAAAATACATGTGTTATTTGCAGGCAGACGCATTTAGTGATGTGGTGAATGAAGTTGATTTGGGGGCTCTGGTGGAAGGTAGGCAAGTATGTGGGTTGAGCTCATGGGACCCAATTCTTAGTGCAGGGGTGGCAGTCCCTTTTTTGCAC
>NC_036842.1:29823184-29837519 GCF_002910315.2 Salvelinus sp. IW2-2015
TAGTGTGTGAGTGTGTGTGAGTGATTGCAACTAAACATCCAACACAAGGACAGTATCATGGGTGACAGGTTTTTGAGGCGCTTAGGGTGAAGTGTTTGCAGCCCCGACGTTGATCGTTTTTTACATATCGTAGGAATCAGAGCAATAGGCTGCTGGGGCGCACACATTCTCTCCAGGGGGGTTTCGGACCCATTCACATAAACCCATGGCGTCCGCTGTCTATTTCACCAGGGCCCCGGCAGGCCATCTTATTGGAAGAGTTCAATGCTAAAACAGCTCGTTACAACGACATTGCCACTTTTTGCTCCAGTTTTCCAGACCTTTTGGGAAAGGTGGGGGCAGCGAAGAGAGCGAGTGATCGCAGTCTTTTGAGTTCAATGGTGGGACTGTGGGGAAGTGCAGATGAGGTGCGGCTTGGTGCGGTCCAACAGCGTAGCGACAGCGTCTCTGTGCATCTATCGACGGATAGAGAGGTAGTGGGAACTAGAGCGGGTGTTTAGTGAATGGAGGTACGCAGATGGGGGGCAACGGCAATGTACGGCTCCAGGCTTAATTTAGCCGAATTGCGTAGCTGGACCTGGGCCCAGTTTTTTCCAGGTTAAAGCAAAGGAGCATCTGTAAGAAGCTACGGTCTCTCCATGCTCAAGGAGCATGGATGCCTCCCAGCTCCTTCTTCTTTCTGGTGTTGGAAGACAGACACGGGAAGCAGTTTGAAGCGCGAGAGGGGTATGCTTGCTACGGCTGTCTGGATGGGGGGGGACCTCTGTGTGGTCGGGAGATGCGGGAGCGAGACTGTGCGAGTTTTTAACTGAATTGTATACCGGGCAGAAATGTGTGATCCTATGTGTCGCTCGGTCGTTGTTCGCAGGGACTCCCCTAAGCGTCTCGCCGGGCACAGGAGGGATGAAAGTGGACATTCCCTCTGTTGTCACATGACTGGCAGAAGCGCGTAACCCAGATGTCCCCCCGGTCCGTGCACCGGGGGTGTCGTGTCGGGACTCCAGTGGAGTTTTACAAAAAATTCTGGGGAATAATTGGACAGGATTCTTTTGGTCTTGCGTGAATGCATGCGGGTACGGACAGTCCGATGAGCTGCCGTCGGGCGGCTCGTGACTCTCCTTGCCCGAAGAAAGAAGTGTGGACTTTGGTTGTGAACTTTAAGGAAACTGGAGCCTGGTGGCATTACTCTGTGCGGACTACAAGATGTTGTGCCCCAAGTGTCCCTCTAACAGAACTCAAGTCCCATCTAGACTCGTTCATAATACACAAAGGACCAGACATATTGTGTACCGGGCGCTTCAATGCTGGACGGACAATTTTCGTGCATAGGGACATGTTGGACTTGTCGCAGAGTGTCGTAAGTGAGACTGTGTGGACTGGTCTCTTGAGATCAAAGGAAGGCTTGGTTTGGATAGATGGATCCATGCAGTAACTTCTGGTGCTTAATGTGATGTCTGTGTTGGTTTGGAGAAGCTTTTCTGAACTGTGTGTGAGCGGGTTGTATGCTGGTGGGCGTCCATGTAGTGGTTAAGGTGGGAGGGGCGCTCAGAGTGCCTGTTCTGGCGTGTGAGACGGGGCAACGACAAGGCATGCCCTTCTATCTGGCGCCAGCTGTACACACTTAAGCCATGAGCCTTCTTTTAGGGACTTGCTACGCAGCGAGGAGCGCGTGCGTGTGGTGTCTGGGACGAGGCATGGAGAGTGGTGACAGGGATAGGCGAGCTCCAGCACTTATGCAGATGATATGTTTCTGTCGGATGTGTCAGGTCACGGCATGGCGGCAAAGATTGATGCCAGGACTTAGACGACCCGCGTGCTTGAAGTGTACGAGCGGAGTTCATCAGCTAAGCGAAAACTGCGGCGAAAGAGCAAAAGCTCTGTTATGGTGGGCATGGGGGGATAGGCTGCGTCGCGGTGCGCCTGCTTCGCAGTTTGAGTGGGCACCTGCTGTGTGACAGAGGGGCTTAAAAGGTGTTGGGGTGTACCTCGGGCTCGAACGGAGGTGGGTCACGCCAAGACACTGGGAGGGCTTGTTCCCACAGGCAGTGGTGTCAAGACGATGGCCAGGTGGAGGTGGCTCCTGTCCCAAGTGTCATATAGAGGGAGGGTGCTAGATAATCAACAACCTGCTGGCATCTTCCTTTGTGGCATAAACTGGCTGTCCTCAACCCCCCCGCCGGTCTGCTTCAGACCTGCAACGCGAAGCTGGGGACTCTCTTTGGTCGGGCCATCACTGGCTGAAGGCAGCAGTGTTGTACATGACCGTCCACGAAGGAGGACAGGGCCTGGTGGAACTGGAGAGCAGGATGGCTGCTTTCCGGCTAAAGGCGGTGCAGAGACTGCTGTACCATACTATGTGTTGGCTGGAGGGAACCAGCATGCGCGCTGCTGAGGAGAGCTGGCGGATTAGGGTTGGACCGGCAGCTGTTCCTCATGAAGCTGGAGAGGCTGAGTACAGCAGGTCTCTCAGAGTTTTACTCTGCGGTGCTGAGGGCCTGGCAGCTGCTAAGGCCCACACGAGAAGGGGGTGTGGAGCCTGGGCAGTGGGTGTGGGAGGAGCCTATTTTCCACAACCCAGCCATCCCTTTGAGATCGGTTCAGTCGGCCACCCTGCCGAGGCAACTTGATGGCAGGGGGTTTACAAAGGCTAGGTGACCTGAGACTGCGGAGAGGAGGGTGGAAAACCACCGGAGGTCTGTGGCGCAACCAAACAGGAATAACGTCTCTATAGGCTGCTGGAGAGATTCCTGGAGGAGGTCCAGGAGGCACTGTCTGAGCCGGTAAGGGGGTGTTGAGAGGCCAAAGGGAGAGGGGCCACCAATGTTTCCGCCACTGCAGGTGACGGCAGAGACTGGAGACTGGCAAGGGGTCTGGAGGACTTGTTAGATTTTAACACTCGCGAGCCTGGGGGAGTTTGAGGGGGTGGGAGGTAAAGCCCTCTACAACCTCTGCGTTAAGGTTAGGAACATTAGAAGCCTAACAGGAGTGAAGGCACATCAGTGGCAGGGGTATGTGGGGCGGAGGTATGGTGGTTTTAGATGGAGGGCGCTCTACAAACCCCCAGTACCAAAGAGGTCATCGGGGACCTCCAGTGGAGGGTTCTTCATGGAGCCCTGGCCACTAACAGCTGGTGGCACGGGTTGATCCGGGAATTGGCAGGGGTGTCCTTTCTGTCAAATGAAAGAAACTGTGATTCATGTGTTTGTCTGTGTGCACCAGGTTAATGCCTTTAATGTCTCTGTTGGAATGTCTGTGTGACAGTTGGGGTGGTTTTTGCTGTTGGGATGTTTTATAATGGAATACAGGTATTCGAGTAAGGAGAAGAAAGAAAAATGTGTTTTGTTTGAATTTCTGTGCTCAGGCAAAATTAGCTATTTGGCTAACAAGGAGAAACGGGTGTCAAAGGTGGGGGGATAACAGACCCTTTACTACTGTTTAATGGATGGTCTCTGCTGCGCGCCTTAGGGTTGAGTTTGAGTTCTATAAACTGATCAAATGTGTGGAGATGTTTGAGGAGATATGGTGTGTTGGGGGAGCTGTCTGTATTGCTGGGGAGATGGTTTGGATATACGGTTGTAGGAGAGGTATTGTTTTTGTGTATGGTGATGGTGGTTTGTATCATGTGGTAGATGGAAAGGTGAGTATGGTACATGTATGCAGTACAGGATATATTTTGTTTTTTTATTTTAGGGGGGGTGAGTTTTAAAATGAAATGAGAATGTTTCAATAAAGAAAGACAAAAAGTCAAAAGTCTCTCTCTCTCTCTCTCTCTCTCTCTCTCTCTCTCTCTCTCTCTCTCTCTCTCTCTCTCTCTCTCTCTCTCTCTCTCTTCTCTCTCTCTCTCTTCTCTCTCCTCTCCTCTCTCTCTCTCTCTCTCTCTCTCTCTCTCTCTCTTCTCTCTCTCTCTCTCTCTCTCTCTCTTCTCTTCTCTCTCTCTCTCTCTCTCTCTCTGGTCATACATTGGGCAGGAGGTTAGGAAGTGCAGCTCAGTTTCCACCTCATTTTGTGGGCAGTGTGCACATAGCCTGTCTTCTCTTGAGAGTCAGGTCTGCCTACAGTGGCCTTTCTCAACAGCAAAGCTATGCTCACTGAGTCTGTACATAGTCAAAGCTTTCCTTAAGTGTGAGTCAGTCACAGTGGTCAGGTATTCTTCCACTGTGTAGTCTCTGTTTAGGGCCAAATAGCATTCTAGTTTGCTCTGTTTTTTTGTTAATTCTTTCCAATGTGTCAAGTAATTCTCTTTTTGTTATCTCATGAATTGGTTGGGTCTCTCTCCATTCATCTTTCTCCCCCACTCCTATCGCACTGTATATTTCTCTCTCCCTCCATCCCTCTCTCACTCCCTGTCTTTCTTAGTTTGCTTCTCTCTGTCCACCCTTTCTGACTGTCTTTCTCCCTTTCTCTCCATTTCTCACTACCTGTCTCTTTCAGTATTTACTTCCCTCTGTCTCTCTCTTCTTGTTTCTCTCTCTTCCCCTCCATCTCTAACTCCCTGTCTCTCTCAGTCGTTCATTCCCTCTGTCTCAATCTCTTTCTCTCCCTCTCTATCCCTGTCTCTCAGTATCTTTTTCCCTCCCTCTCTCACTCCTTGTCTCTCTGTCTTTCATTCCCCCCATCTCTCTCTCTCTCGCTCTCTGTGGATTTTAGAGGGGGATTTTACAAAAACAGTGACAGACAAGATGGCGGAAGAGGACAGGGTTTTGGAAAAAGCTGAGTTCTAAAGTCTTTCCTTGTGGAGATCAGTAATATAATATGATCAAATTGGTAGAGGAAATACAGAGAGTTCCCCAGTATGCACACTGTGAAGAGTTGTACAATATCAGCAGAAAGTATTTGAACCCCAACAACTTCCATTTCCATGTCCAATCGCATTCAGGCTTATTGCTGCCTGCTGCACATTTTACACAGAGGACTACACAGAGGACTACACAGAGGGCTACATAGAGGGCTACATAGAGGGCTACACAGAGGACTACACAGAGGACTACATAGAGGGCTACATAGAGGGCTACACAGAGGGCTACACAGAGGGCTACACAGAGGACTACACAGAGGGGATACACCAGGGACTACCCGAGGGCTACACAGAGGGCTACACAGAGGCTACACAGAGGGCTACCACAAGGGGCTACTACAGGGACTACACAGACGGCTACACAGAGGGCTACCACAGAGGACTACACAGAGAGCGCTGACCACAGGGGGACACGGGGATACACAGAGGGCTACACAGAGGACTACACAGAGGACTACACAAGAGACTACACGGGGACTTACACAGAGGTCTACACGAGAGGACTACACAGAGGACTACACAGAGGGCTACACAGAGGACTACGCAGAGGGCTACACAGAGGACTAACACAGAGGCTACACAGGGACTACACAGAGGGCTACACAGGGGACTACACAGAGGGCTACACAGTGGACTACACAGAGGGACTATGCAGAGGGCTACACAGAGGACTACCAGCGAGGGCTACATAGAGGGCTACACAGAGGACTACACAGAGGGCTACACAGAGGACTACATAGAGGGCTACACGAGGGCTACACACAGGACTACACAGAGGGCTACACAGAGGGCTACACAGAGACTACGCAGAGGGCTACATGAGGGCTACACAGAGGGCTACACAGAGGGCTACACAGAGGACTACACAGATGGCTACACAGAGGCTACACAGAGCTACACAGAGGGCTACACAGAGGGCTACACAGAGGTCACAGAGACTACATAGAGGGCTACACAGAGGACCACACAGAGGGCACACAGAGGACTACACAGAGGGATACACAGGGGACTACACAGAGGGCTACACAGAGGACTACACAGAGGGATACACAGGGGACTACACAGAGGACTACACAGAGGGCTACATAGAGGACTACACAGAGCTACACAGGGGACTAACAAGAGGGCTACACAGAGGATACACAGGGGACTACACAGAGGGCTACACAGGGGACTACACAGAGGACTACACAGAGGGTAACACAGGGGACTACACAGAGGGCTACACAGAGGACTACACGAGAGGGATACCACAGGGACTCACAGCTACAAGAGGACTACACAGAGGGCTCACGATCAGCAGGGGACACATACCAGGGAACAAGGGCTAACACAGGGGACACACAGAGGCTACACAGAGGGATACACAGGGGCTACACAAGGGCTACACAGAGGACTACACAGAGGACTACACAGACTACACAGAGACTACACAGAGGGCTACACAGAGACAGACACGCAGGACTACACAATAGGACTACAACACGAGGACTACACAGAGGCGCCTAACCAAAGATGGACTACACAGAGGACTAACCAGAGGGCTACACAGAGACTACACAAGAGCATACAGAATCAACCAAGTAACAATAAGAACTACAGCAATCAACACAAGGGTCAGACCAACGATTGACACCATTGGCAGGCCAGATCAATCGTCAATGAGAGAGAGAGAGAGAGAGAGAGAGAGAGAGAGAGAGAGAGAGAGAGAGAGAGAGAGAGAGAGAGAGAGAGAGCGTAGTAGAGATAGTAGTATTGTCATATCTTCTGGTTGTAAAAGGCAATCACAACAGACTGGGTTATGGGTTGAATAACCAGAAAGTATCACTTCAGGAAACGCAACAAATATGTTTTGTCCTGATTTCCAAAAGTGTGACGACAACCAATCACAATTTACTTCCAGAGAACTCCACAACAACATCCTCCGATTCTCTCCCTCCATTTCTTTTCCATGACCCTCCTTTACTTTTTTCTCTCCTTTCTGCTTTTACGCTAAAAAAGTAATGAAAGAAAAAAAATGGTTTTGGGGACCCATCCTTCTTTGTTTTTTTATTTGACATTTCAATCATTTAGAAGCCAGGGTTTTGGAATAACTGTGATCCGTGGGAATGGAGTGCTTAAACTCCTCATTTATTCAAACGGCAGAGACTGCTTTACCCCAGAGAGGCTAAATAATGGCATACAGTCTGCCAGATAGAATTTTTGATGGTGAATAAATTATGGACGGAAGAGGATAACTCTGTTAATATATAAGCCATGAGTTTGTCATAAGTATTTAATAGTACAGTAGGAACGGACGCATCGGTGCATCTCTCTGTTTATCCATCTCCATCGCTATCGGAATCTAAATCTAATATCTGCCTTCAGAGAAGTTTGTCTCTCAGGCTATATCATCATCAGCACTCCATCTTGGTCTCCCTCCTACTATCCTTAGAATTCCCACTTCTATTTTCTCATATTTTTTTATCTCTCTCAACTGCCCACTTCTCCATGCCACCCCTCTTTCCCATCAGTGCTCAGATTCATAAAAAGAGTAGGTCTAAACCAGACGCTTATTTGAAAGACAGAATCAAAACCAGCAGGGCAGACACTCAGGCCCCTATGGATCAGAGGCACCCATCCCTGTCTAACATTTTGAGCCAAGGGGAAACTACAAATGTATCTGATCCTTCCATTTCCTCCAGTTTCCACAAGTCAATTAAAGCAACAATTAACCTTGGGACACCTGATGGAGCCTGGCCCATAACGACGCCATTACGGTTCTCTGTTAGCTTAACTGCACTCATTACTGGGTAAATATATGACACCGGTTTGCAGGGGGAAACGGCCCCATTTGGCTCAGAACAGAGCCAATAATGTGATCAGGGACAGGACTACTCAGTCAGGGAGACACAACTCAATCACCAGGACTTCACTACGTCTTTAACAAAAAAGACAAATAGGGTCTCTGTGTTTTGACTCGATGGCAGATGCTGCCGTGCCATGTTTCCTAGCTTAATGCCCTAACAATAAACTAGCACAAGGGCATTACTACTTTAAAAAGTAATATTTGGCTGACTAACACTGTTTCATATTACATTGATCTGTGGTAAATGTAATTGAAAGTGGCTTTCTGTGTTGTTTCTATTTTCTGATGGCTTTTGAACACTGTGTCTACAGGCCTACAGAAGGGGAAGGCAACTAGATTCAACCGAGGGACGATTTTTGTCGGAGTGGATGTTCGGGGGGGCCAAAAATGTTGTATTTCAAAATAATAATCATTTCATACCTTGATTACATCAAGACACGATCACGTCTTTAAATTTCCTAAATTAAGCTTTTTTTTTTGCTGAATTCCTGGTGATTTTACAGTCTTTTTTTTCAAACGAAAAACAAAAATTCTAAAAGAATCACAGTTGCCGACCACTGGACTACCGGTATGTTGGTAGCTGGCATGTACAGTGTATGTTGTTTAATGCGCTTATATTAAATGTTTCCTAAATGTCATTTTTTATTTACGTAAATGTATGCAGCAGTACAAAACACATTTCCCAATTCAGGATGATAGACTAGTTTTCTCTATTAAACGGTATCTTGCCTCTCTTCTTCCCCCTCCTCCTCCTTCTCCTCTTCTCCCTCCTCCTCCTCTGTCTCCTCCGGCCAGCCCACTTTGGCCTGTTGATTAAACTCCTCTGTTTTCCATAAATGATTCACTTGTTCTCCAGCCTTATTAATTTCCTTATTATTTACTGTTCAGGGTACATGTTGTGTGTCAGACACATTACTAATCCCTATAAGGGAGAATGTGTTTGTGTTTGTGTCTGTGTCTGTGTCTGTGTGTGTGTGTGTATCTGTGTGTGTGTGTGTGTGTGTGTGTGTGTGTGTTTTGGTGGTGCATCGCATGTGTCTGTGTTGTGTGCATGCTTGAATGTGTGTGTGTGCACGCTTGTATGTGTGTGTGTGTGCACGCTTGTATTCTGCTGTCTGTGGTGTGTGTGTGTGTGTGTGTTGTGTGTGTGTGTGTGTGTGTGTGTGTGTGTGTGTTGTGTGTGTGTGTGTGTGTGTGTGTGTGTGTGTGGTGTGTGTGTGTGGTGTGTGTGTGTGTGTGTGTGTGTGCGTGCGTGCCGTCCCGCTCCGCCTCTGCTGCTGCTCGACGCACCGTTCGTGTGTCCATGAAATAAAACCCCTTGATTAATAAGAAACCCAGCGAACAGAGAGAAGGGCGGGGAGCTGTGCATCTCTATAAGAGTAGGACTTAATCTAACATCTCTATTTGATACCAGCAGCAGCACAGCAGCACAGCAGCACAGCAGCAGCCCAGACAGGCAGACTAGCCAGCGCCAGACGCCATATGAATGAATGGGAGCTCCATTACAGCCAGATTGAAATCACCTCAAGGAAATTGGACACTTCTCACTCCACTGATATGGACTATGTCCCAAATAGCACCCTATTCCCTATATAGCACACTACTTTTGACCAGGGCAGATAGGGCTACAAAGGGAATAGGGTGCCATTTGGGATGCGGCAATGGAGATATAAACCAATCTGTCTGAAATATAGTCCTGCCAGGTGTCTATCAAGATGATTGAACTCCATACCTCATGCAGATACACTTTTTCTCTCCATTCCCTTTTCCACCTAGGCTACTCTTGTACACTCCTATATTCTATTCCTTTCTTTTTAAAAAGACTCTCTCCATCCCTCTCTCTCTCTTTCCATTATAGATCCTTTCTGAAGCCGCTGGATACAGATGGTATCAGAAACAGTTGCTTTGAATGGTCCAATAACAGGATATCTTCTATTAACTGCACACACGGGACCTGTAGAGCACATTTTATACATGTCATTAAAAACAAATGCAGAAATACAAATGCAGGAGACGCACATACACAATATGTTGGTGCACAAACACACATGGTTTTGGATTGGCAAAAACAACAGGAAAAGTCTTGAGTGCAGAAATATCTATGCCAAGCAGGAAGCTCATGACGGAAAAAAAAAATTCCTCCACAAGGCGCGCGGGGGGAGGGTACTGAGTGTCTTTGATGATTAAAATAGTGTCTCTCACTCTCAGCTATACTGTATCTTGTCTAGCAGGTCTAACTCCTGATGTATCTGTCAGTAGCAGCTTCAGGAGGTATAACCTTGCCCTTTTCATCTCATTCCATTCACCACTGTTCCTCTGAACACACACACCAATACAAGCTACTGTATAAGTCTGTGTGTTTCCTGTTTGCATGTCCCAGAGCTGTTTGAACTTTCCTCGATGACAGTGACGACACTGCTGGTTTAGACAGACTGAGAACTACCAGCCTCAACCCAGTATATCACTGTCACACTGTCTCTGGACCAGTGTCTGTTTCATACGATACTACTGGGATCTGCCTGTATCCATCCATCCTCTCTATCTCTACAGTACTGGGATCTGCCTGTATCCATCCATCCTCTCTATCTCTACACTACTGGGATCCAGTAGTGCTAGTAGTAGAGAGGAGATGGATGGATGTGGATACAGGCAGATCCCTGTAGTGTAGATATAGAGAGGAATGGATGGATACAGGCAGATCCAGTAGTGTAGAATAGAGAGGATGATGGATGGATGGATCAGGCAGATCCCAGTAGTGTAGAGATAGAGAGGATGGATGGATACAGGCAGATCCCAGTAGTGTAGATACAGAGAGGATGGATGGATGGATACAGGCAGATCCCAGTAGTGTAGAGATAGAGAGGATGGATGGATACAGGCAGATCCGCAGTACTGTGAGATAGAGAGGATGGATGGATGGATGGATACAGGCAGATCCCAGTAGTGTAGATATAGAGAGGATGGATGGATACAGGCAGATCCAGTATGTAGAGATAAGAGAGGATGGATGGATACAGGCAGATCCAGTAGTGTAGAGATAGAGAGGATGGATGGATACAGGCAGATCCCAGTATGTAGATAATAGAGAGGATGGATGGATACAGGCAGATCCAGTAGTGTAGAGATAGAGAGGATGGATGGATACAGGCAGATCCAGTAGTGTAGAGATGAGGAGGATGGAATGGATACAGGCAGATCCAGTAGTGTAGAGATAGAGAGGGATGGATGGATTACAGGCAGATCCAGTATGTAGAGATAGAGAGGATGGATGGATACAGGCAGATCCAGTACTGTAGAGATAGAGAGGATGGATGGATACAGGCAGATCCCAGTAGTGTAGAGATAGAGAGGATGGATGGATACAGGCAGATCCCAGTAGGTAGAGATAGAGAGGATGGAATGGATACAGGCAGATCCCAGTAGTGTAGATATAGAGAGGATGGATGGATACAGGCAGATCCCAGTACTGTAGAGATAAGATAGGATGGATGGATACAGGCAGATCCAGTATTGTAGATATAGAGAGGATGGATTGGATACAGGCAGATCCAGTAGTGTAGATATAGAGAGGATGGATGGATGGACAGGCAGATCCCAGTAGTGGTATGTATCAGAGAGGATGGATGGATACAGGCAGATCCAGTATGTAGAGATAGAGTGGAGATGGATGGTACAGCAGATCCCAGTAGTGTAGAGATAGAGTAGGTGGATGGATGGATGGATACAGGCAGATCCCAGTTTGTAGATATAGAGAGGATGGATGGATACAGGCAGATCCAGTACTTGTAGATATAGAGAGGATGGAGGATCAGGCAGATCCAGTAGTGTAGATATAGAGAGGATTGGATGGATACGGAGATCCCAAGTATGTAGAGATAGAGAGGTGGATGGATGGATGGATACAGGCAGATCCCAGTAGTGTAGATATAGAGAGGATGGTGGATGGATGGATGATACAGGCAGATCCCAGTAGTGTAGAGATAAGAGAGGATGGATGGATACAGGAGATCCAGTATGTAGAGATAGATAGGTGGATGGATGGATGGATACAGGCAGATCCCAGTAGTGTAGATATAGAGAGGATGGATGGATACAGGCAGATCCAGTGTGTAGATATAGAGAGGATGGATGGATACAGGCAGATCCAGTACTGTAGAGTTAGATAGGGATGGATGGATGGATACAGGCGATCCCAGTATAGTGATATAGAGGAGGATGGATGGATGGATACAGGCATACCCGTAGTGTAGAGATAGAGGGATGGATGGATGGATACAGGCAGATCCAGTAGTGTAGAGATAGAGAGGATGGATGATACAGGCAGATCCAGTACTGTAGAGATAGAGAGTGGATGTGAATACGGCAGATCCCCCAGTAGTGTAGAGATAGAGAGGATGGATGGATACAGGCAGATCCAGTAGTGTAGAGATAGAGAGGATGGATGGATACAGGCAGATCCCAGTAGTGTAGAGATAGAGAGGATGGATGGATGGATAGCGGCAGATCCCAGTAGTGTAGAGATAGAGAGGATGGATGGATACAGGCAGATCCAGTACTTGTAGAGATAGAGAGGATGGATGAAGTACTGCAGATCCCAGTAGTGTAGAGATAGAGAGGATGGATGGATACAGGCAGATCCCAGTAGTGTAGAGATAGAGAGGATGGATGGATACAGGCAGATCCCAGTAGTGTAGAGATAGAGAGGATGGATGGATACAGGCGATCCCAGTAGTGTAGAGAAGAGAGGATGGAATGATACAGGCAGATCCAGTAGTGTAGAGATAGAGAGGATGGATGGATACAGGCAGATCCCAGTAGTGTAGAGATAGAGAGGATGGAGTGGATACAGGCAGATCCCAGTATGTAGATATAGAGAGGATGGATGGATACGGCAGATCCAGTAGTGTAGAGATAGAGAGGATGGATGGATACAGGCAGATCCCAGTAGTGTAGATATAGAGAGGATGGATGGATACAGGCAGATCCTAGTAGTGTAGATATAGAGAGGATGGATGGATGGATACAGGCAGATCCCAGTAGTGGTAGATATAGAGAGGATGGATGGATACAGGCAGATCCAGTAGTGTAGAGATAGAGGATGGATGGATACAGGCTACCTCCAGTAGTGTAGAGAAGAGAGGATGGAATGGATACAGGCAGATCCCAGTAGTGTAGAGATAGAGAGGATGGATTGGATACAGGCAGATCCAGTAGGTGAGATAGAGAGGATGGATGGATGCAGGCAGATCCAGTATGTAGAGATGATAGGATGGATGGAATACAGGCAGATCCCAGTATGTAGAATAGAGAGGATGGATGGATACAGGCAGATCCAGTAGTGTAGATAGAGAGGATGGATGGATACAGGCAGATCCAGTAGTGTAGATATAGAGAGGATGGATGGATACAGGCAGATCCCAGTAGTGTAGAGATAGAGAGGATGGATGGATACAGGCAGATCCCAGTAGTGTTAGATATAGAGAGGATGGATGGATGGATACAGGCAGATCCCAGTAGTGTGATATAGAGGGATGGATGGATGATAAGGCAGATCCAGTAGTGTAGAGATAGAGAGGATGGATGGATACAGGCAGATCGCAGTATGTAGAGATAGAGAGGATGGATGAATAGGCAGATCCCAGTAGTGTAGAGATAGAGAGAGTGGATGGATACAGGCAGATCCTCAGTAGTGTAGAGGATGAGAAGGGTGTATGGATACAGGCAGAGTCCAGTAGTGTAGAGAATAGAGAGGGATGGATGGATACAGGTCGATCCCAGTAGTGTAGAGATAGAGAGGAATGGAATTGGGATCCCAGTAGTGTAGAGATAGAGAGGATGGATGGATACAGGCAGATCCTCAGTAGTGTAGGATAGAGCAGGATGGATGGATAACGGCAGATCCCAGTCTTGTAGAGATAGATAGGATGGATGGATAACAGGCAGATCCCAGTATTGTGATATAGAGAGGTGGGATGGATACAGGCAGATCTGAGTGTTGTAGAGATAGAGAGGTTTGAGATGGACGTGGATATACCAACACAGGCAAGATCAGTTCGCCCATTCCTCCCAGTCAGTGTGAAGTTTATAGGAACGAGAGGGAATTCTGGAAGGATGGTAACTGCAGATATGGATGGACTCGGCATTAACTATAATCAGTGCACCCCCACGAGAGATCTGGCTCCCAGTACCTTCAGGTAGAGATATAGTTGAGTTGTCAACGCTCAAGGCCCCATGAGGATCGGATCGCGCGGTCATTCCCGTGGCGTGATAGGTTAGGTAACAGATCGATGAGGCAGGATCCCCCTATGTAGTATTCGTATGATATGTAGAGGCAGCGGTGGGTGATCGGTATGACCGTAGGTGGGCGTCGGTTTATTGGATGGAGTACAGTGCTAGATGGCAACAGCAGTGTGTAGAGGGATAGAATAGGTTGGTGGATGAGTGATGGATCATAGGCAAGATCGTGCTCGAGTCTTGTAGGAGATATGAGAGAGGAAGATGGATGTGAGGTGATGGATAAGAGAGACATAGAACTCATTAGTATAGATAGAGTCGAAATATTAGGCATGATCCCAGTAAGTGTGTATGAGAATAGAAGAGAGGATTGGAGTTGGATGGATGGATATGTCAGAAGTCAGGCAGATCCCCCCAGTAGTTTGTAGAGATTAGAGAGGATGGCTGGATAACAAAAA
>NC_036842.1:29837544-29893810 GCF_002910315.2 Salvelinus sp. IW2-2015
TACTGGGATCTGCCTGTATCCATCCATCCTCTCTATCGCTACAGTACTGGGATCTGCCTGTATCCATCCATCCTCTCTATCTCTACAGTACTGGGATCTGCCTGTATCCATCCATCCTCTCTATCTCTACAGTACTGGGATCTGCCTGTATCCATCCATCCTCTCTATCTCTACACTACTGGGATCCATCCTCTCTATATCTACACTACTGGGATCTGCCTGTGTCCATCCATCCTCTCTATCTCTACACTACTGTTATCTGCCTGTATCCATCCATCCTCTCTATCTCTACACTACTGTTATCTGCCTGTATCCATCCATCCTCTCTATCTCTACACTACTAGGATCTGCCTGTATCCATCCTCTCTATCTATATTTGAGTCATTTAGCAGACGCTCTCAGAGCAACTTACAGGATCAATTAGGGTTAAGTGCCTTGCTCAAGGGCACATCGGCAGCTTTTTCACCTAACTGGCTCGGGGATTCGAACAAGTTACTGGCCCAATGCTCTTAACCGCTAGCCTACTACCCATCTCTCTCTCTCATTCTCTCTCACTTTCTTTCTGTCTTTCTCTTCCTCTCTCAAGGCTTTGACTCAACCTTGCCATGTAAGTACAGAAAAACAGAATGAGAGAAAGCAATGGGAGTAAAGCAAGAGAGTGGGACGTAATAAAGACATACAGAAGAACAAGGCCAAAGAAAATAAGTGAATTCTGTTGTCATCTGCAGCTCATACACACATCACAGTAGCATGCACATATTTACATCCAGAGAGACAAGAAATAACTAAGCACACTCCCTCGGGAGAAAACAGGGCCAAATGACTCTACCATCGCCCCACAGCTGCTCAGTCCCACAAGTTACAATTTCACAATAACAATAAACCTACTGTACTTAGCTTATCAAAATATCACTGTCAGTACCACTAGAGATCAAATTGTTAATGATCTAAAAATACCTCAAACATATGAAAATATTTAAAGAATTGACAGTTTCATTCAAAAATATCCCAGCTATGATGAAATGCTTTAGAATCCATAATGGTATGCATCCATAATAGTTGAGGTGAATTGGAGGTGTTCATTTAAGTCTGAAGGTTTGCTTTGCCTCAATAAACTTAATAAACCCCTCCCTCTAGACCATGGTTTGATTGAACACACACACGTTCACACAGAGCAGGAGACACACATTAACAAACCACTCAAATATACTGACACACCTTCTAACACTCTGACACGGTTGCTCACACATTCACACAGCTGCAGAAGCATAAACCTACAAGCTCTCACAGTCATGTCAGAATTAGATGTTCATCCATGTTTCTCAAACGTCAAATTTCAAAGTTGTTCCAAACGTCAAATTTGTAGGTGTTTAAAGGTTGTGTGTGTGTGCGTATGTGGGTGTGATGGTGTACCTCAACAGGTTCATTAGCTGGATAGGTTACCCAAAAACAAACCCAGCTGAGCTGGGCCAGCCCCCCATCCAGCACGCACAGATAGGTACACTTCCCCTACACCAGCCTAAATACATCTGCTGGTGTAATGGATGAACTTCACCAAAAACAACAAGTTTTTGCATGTTTCACTCGCCAGGAATTTTCTGTCCAGATGGAGAGACATTAATGAATGCTAAAAATATACAGTATATGCTTCTCACAGTTGTGTCAAGTTGGCTGGCTGTCCTTTGGGTGATGGACCACTCTTGATACATACGGCAAACTGTTGAGCGTGAAAAGCCCAGCAGCGTTGCAGTTCTTGACACAAACCGGTGCGCCTGGCACCTACTACCATATCCCCTTCAAAGGCACTTACATATTTTGTCATGCCCATTCACCCTCTGAATGGCAATATATAAACAATCTGTGTCTCAAGGCTGAAAAATCCTACTTTAACCTGTCTCCTCCCCTTCATCTACACTGATTGAAGTGGATTTAACATCAATAAGGGATCAAAGCTTTCACCTGAATTCACCTGGTCAGTCTATGTCATGGAAAGAGCAAGTGTTCTTAATGTTTGTTCCAGTACCAGTCAAAAGTTTGGACACACCTACTCATTCCAGGGATTTTCTTTATTTTTACTATTTTCTATATTGTAGAATAATAATGATGACATCAAACTATGAAATAACACATATGGAATCATGTAGTAACCAAAAAGTGTTAAATCAAAATATAGTTTATATTTGAGATTATTCAAAGTAGCCACCCTTTGCCTTGATGACAGCTTTGCATGGTCTTGGCATTCTCACATCCAGCTTCATGATGTAGTCACCTGGAATGCATTTCAATTAACAGGTGTGCCTTGTTAAAATTTAATTTGTGGAATTTCTTTCCTTCTAAATGCGTTTGAACCAATGATATCAAGGGTTGGTATACAGAAGAAAGCTCTATTTGGTAAAATACCAAGTCCGTGTTATGGCAAGAACAGCTCAAATAAGCAAAGAGAAACGACAGTCCATCATTACTTTAAGACATGAAGGTCAGTCAATCCAGAAAATTTCAAGAACTTTGAAAGTTTCATCAAGTGCAGTCACAAAAACTATGAAGTGCTATGATGAAACTGTCTCTCGTGAGGACCGCCACAGGAAAGGAAGACCCAGAGTTACCTCTGCTGCAGAGAATAAGTTCATTAGAGTTACCAGCCTCAGAAATTGCAGCCCAAATAAATTCTTCACAGAGTACAGTATATATATATATATATATATATATATATACTGTATAGATAGAGAGACACCGAGAGAGAGAAATAAAGAGAGAAAGAGATGAGAGAGGAGGAGGGAGAGAGAGAGAGGAGGGAGAACAGGTGGAAAGAGGAAGGAGAGGAAGGGTGACTGAATCATAGAAGTTTGAGACCTCTAGTGTTAGTTTGTTGTGGCACAGCTAGTCTGTGTGGGAGTATGTGTTTGTGTGTTTGTGTGTGTTCCGGGGGGGGGTAAAGGTTAACTACAGTGGTATTCTCCTCATGTACACACTCCTCTCTTCTCTACAGAATGTTCTGTGCTTTCAGAAAACATTATTGATTACCATGGTTCCCATAGAGAGATGGCAAATCCTTACCGGGCCTCAATGAGATCTCATCCCTGTGTGTTGTGTGTGTGTGTGTGTGTGTTGTGTTGTGTGTGTGTGTGTGTGTGTGTGTGTGTGTGTTGTGTGGTGTGTGTGTGTGTGTGTGTGTGTGTGTGTGTGTGTGTGTGTGTGTGTGTGTCTGAGAGAGAGAGAGAGAGAGAGAAGAGAGAGAGAGAGAGACAGAGAGAGAGAGAGAAGAGAGAGAGAGAGAGAGGAGGAGAGACAGAGAGAGAGAGAGAGAGATAGAGAGAGAGGGAGGGAGGAGGGAGGGGAGGGAGGGAGGGAGGGAGGAGGAGGGAGGGAGGGAGGAGGGAGGGAGGGAGGGAGGGAGGGAGGGAGGAGGGAGGCGAGGTGGTCGTTGGGGTGTGGTGTATGCGTGACTAAATGTGGGTGTACAGTATGTGTTGTGTGCTTATAGAGTGTGTATTAGTGTTAAGGGGATTATACTATTATACTATACTATTACACTGTACTAGTTATATTATACTAGTTATACTATTGTAGTTATATTATACTAGTTATATTATACTAGTTATACTTTACTAGTTATATTATACTACGCATATTATACTAGTTATACTATACTAGTTATATTATATTAGTTATACTATACTAGTATATATTACACTAGTTATACTATTGTAGTTATGTTATACTAGTTTCATTATACTAGTTATACTGTACTAGTTTTATTATACTAGTTATATTATGCTCGTTTTATTACACAAGTTATACTATACTAGTTATACGATTCTAATCATATTATACTAGTTATAATATACTAGTGATACTATACTAGTTATAATATACTAGTTGCATTATACTAGTTGTATTATGCTAGTTATACTAGTTATAATATGCTAGCTATATTATGCTAGTTATACTATACTAGTTGTATTATACTAGTTATACTATACTAGTTATATTATACGAGTTATTCTATACTAGTTATATTATACTAGTTATGCTATTCTAGTTGTATTATACTAGTTATACTATACTGGTGATACTATACTAGTTGCACTATACTAGTTGTATTATACTAGGTATACTATACTAGTGATACTATACTAGTGATACTATACTAGTTATACTATACTAGTTGTATTACACTAGTTATATTATGCTAGTTATACTATACTATACTATACGAGCTATACTATACTACTTGTATTATACTAGTTATACTATTCTAGTTATATTATACTAGTTATACTATACTAGTTATACTATACTAGCTGTATTATACTTGTTATATAATGCTAGTAATTATATACTGGTTATCATATGCTAGTTATACTATACTAGTTATATTATACTAGTTATACTGTACTAGTTTTATTGTACTAGTTATATTATGCTAGTTTTATTACACAAGTTATACTATACTAGTTATACTATACACGTTATATTATACTAGTTATACTATTCTAATCATATTATACTAGCTATACTATACTAGTGATACTATACTAGTTATAATATACTAGTTGTATTATACTAGTTATATTATACTAGTTATATTATGCTTGTTATACTATATTAGTTATATTATACTAGTTATACAATACTAGTTATATTATACACGTTATACTATACTAGTTATAATATACTAGTTATACTATACTGGTGATAATATATGTCACGCCCTGGCCTTATATTTGTTTTCTTTATTATTTTAGTTAGGTCAGGGTGTGACATGTGGGATGTTTGTGTGTTTTTGTCTAGCCGAGGGTGTTTGTAGTGTCTAGGGGGTTTTGGTAGAGTTTATGGGGTTGTGTTCAGTGTAGGTGTCTAGGTATGTCTATGGTTGCCTGAGTGGTTCTCAATCAGAGACAGCGGTCTATCATTGTCTCTGATTGGGAGCCATATTTAAGGCAGCCATAGGCATTAGACGGGTTGTGGGTAATTGTCTATGTGATGTTGCATGTTTGCACTCAGTGTTATAGCAGTCACGTTCGTTTTGTTATTTTGTATTGTTTGTTAAGTGTTCTTCATTATTAAAGGGAAGAATGTATTCTAATCACGCTGCGCCTTGGTCCACTCTTTCACCTATAGACGATCGTGATAATATACTAGTTATACAATACTAGTTGTATTACACCAGTTATATTATGCTAGTTATACTATACTAGTTATATTATACTAGTTATACTATTCTAGTTATATTATACTAGTTATACTATACTGGTTATATTATACTAGTTATACTATACTGGTTATATTATACTAGTTATACTATTCTAGTTATATTATACTTGTTATATTATACTGGCTATACTATTATACTAGTTATTATAATTCTAGTTATATTATATTATCTATACTATTACTAGTTGTTCTATACTAGTTGTATTATAGTAGGTATACTATACTAGTGATACTATACTAGTTGCACTATACTAGTTGTATTATACTAGTTATATTATGCTTGTTATACTATATTAGTTATATTATACTAGTTATACAATACTAGTTATATTATACAAGTTATACTATACTAGTTATATTATACAAGTTATACTATACTGGTGATACTATACTAGTTATACTATACTAGTTGTATTACACCAGTTATATTATGCTAGTTATACTATACTAGTTATATTATACGAGCTATACTACACTAGTTGTATTATATTAGTTATACTATTCTAGTTTTATATTTACAGTTATACTATACTAGTGATACTATACTAGTTATACTATACTGGTCTGTATTATACTAGTTATTTATGCTAGTAATACTATACTGGTTAGCATATGCTAGTTATATTATGCTAGTTATACTATACTAGGTATATTATGCTAGTTATACTATACTAGTTATACTATACTAGTTATATTATACTAGTTATACTATACTAGTTATATTATACTAGTTATACTATTCTAGTTATATTCTACTTGTTATATTATATTAGCTATACTATTATAATATTTATTATATTCTAGTTATAGTATACTAGTTATATGATACTAGTTATATTATACTCGTTATATTGTGCTAGTTATACTATACTAGTTATATTATACTTGTTATATTAGGCTATGTAGGTGTATGTCCAGTATGTGATAAATTCATTTTCTAGTGTAGTAGCCTAAATGTTTTATCCTTAAATAATTCAAATATTCTTTCCTATGTCTTTAATATACCAAAGTACTCCGTAATGGGTCCATGTCTGATGAAAGGTATAGATTTGGCCTGATCTTTGGCCTGAGGATAGGATTGCTGCATCTTTAAATAGAGTGTGACTATACTGACAGAAAAGGTGTTCTTTATCACCATGATGTTCTCTTTTAATAGACACTGTAACTGTTGCTGAAACCAACAGCCGCATGGCCAGAAGATCCCCATTCTAACACCCAGTGGTGATACTATAATGTGTGTCCAGCCCTGTGGGTCTGCTCTGTGACCAACCCATTACACAACCACACGATGCGCTTCACATAGAACAGGCATGAGTGTGTGGGTTTCAAGACTCATGTGTGGGTTTTTAGGTGCATACACAAGAGTGTGTGTGTTTGTGTTTGTTTGAGAGAGCGAGCGAGAGAGAGAGATTCTATGAGGAAGACTGCGTTCATGACTGCGTCCGTACACGTGGACCTGCTCATTTGGAATCAATGACCAATTGCACCTAATTCACGTGTGCGTGCGAAATGGGCTCGGACGGGAGTGAGACTGGGACCAATGGACAGCTAGCTCAGTTTCATTTTAGATTTGGCTTCAGACCAATCAAATCACTGTCTTAACAAAATGTAATTTTCTGAAAAATGTGTCTGTTTCTGGTCTGCTTGTGTTGATGTCCTGCAGCAGCTTGCTAAATCGTCCCTTTCCTAAGCCATGGATGGAGATGGGGATTTGGACATGTAGTTATGACGTTAATCTCTGATCTAACCATAGATTAATACATTATATATACAAAAGTATGTGAACAGCCCTTCAAATTAGTGGAATCAGGCTACTTCAGCCTCACCCGATGCTGACAGGTGAATACAATTGAGCACACAGCCATGCAATCTTCATAGACAAACATTGGCAGTAGAATGGCCTTACTGAAGATCTCAGTGACATTCAACCTGGATAACACCTTTCCAACAAGTCAGTTCGTCAAATTTCTGCCCTGCTAGAGCTGCCCGGGTCAACTGTAAGTGCTGTTATTGTGAAGGGGAAATGTCTAGGAGCAACAACGGCTTAGCCGCGAAGTGGTAGCCACATAAGCTCACAGAACGGGACCGTGCTGAAGTGGGCAGCGCAGCACGTAAATATCATCTGTCCTATGTTGCAACACTCACTACCGTGTTCCAAACTGCCTCTGGTAGCAAAGTCAAGAACTGTTTGTCGGGAGCTTCATGAAATGGGTTTCCATGGCCGAGCAGCCGCACACAAGCCTAAGATCAGCATTTGCAATGCCAAGCATTAGCTGGAGTGGTGTAAAGCTTGCCTCCATTGGACTCTGGAGCAATGGAAATGCGTTTTCCGGAGAACTGAATCACTCTTCATCTGGCAGCCGACGGACGATTCTGGGTTTGGCGGATGCCAGGTGTCGTGTCTTTGGCATCATTAAAACTGAAGACTTATTTATCAAATAACTCTCTGTAATTATTATTACGCGACTAAACTGATTAATCATGTAACTGTAATTAACTAGGAAGTCGGGGCACCAAGGAAAATATTCAGATTTTAAAGTTACAATTTTCCTAATATAACATTCAGATATTTTGATATCTGATCACTTAGTCTTCTGATTAATTAATTATTATTTACCTCACGTTAGTCTCATTCCAAACGTCGTAAATTGTCGGTTATCTGAACGAACGCAGTCTTCACTATAAGTCATCCATACATCAATTGTCTTAAAATTATTTATTTACTAACTAAGTAATTCACAGAAATGCATCACACAAACAAACAAAATAGATGTTTACAAAGAAATGATAGGGGGATGTGCCCTTGTGGGCAAAACCAGTATGGCGGCTTGTTAGGCAGAGTGATAATTATAACAATTGAAATGCTAATTTAAAAAAAAAGCTGATGAACGCTCACTCATTCGGGAACAATTGCAATCAATATACAGTGGGGAGAACAAGTATTTGATACACTGCCGATTTTGCAGGTTTTCCTACTTACAAAGCATGTAGAGGTCTGTAATTTTTATCATAGGTACACTTCAACTGTGAGAGACGGAATCCTAAAACAAAAATCCAGAAAATCATATTGTATGATTTTTAAGTAATTAATTTGCATTTTATTGCATGACATAAGTATTTGATCACCTACCAACCAGTAAGAATTCCGGCTCTCTTTGTTTTATTGGAGAGTCTGTCCACCCTCTCTCTCTCTCTGTCGTGGTTAGAATGGATAGTTCAGAGTGACATTCATTCATGTCGTTATAGAATAGATGTTTTCGGCGGTTGTCGGTCTTCGCATTCAATGATTCCTAGCTGTAGACTAGTTTAATATATATCAAAGACTTGTTCTTATTCTGTCGTATCGATAGTCTAAGAGTTTAACCACGTGGGATGGTTAAAAGTCCAGCAGTCTGGTCTCAAACCTTGACCCTCTCGTTATCAAGCTAAGCTGGTCTGCAACTTTTAGCCATCTCGTAATTGAGGTAAGCTCGGTCTGGTGATAGAAAACCCGGGTGGGGTTTTTATCGGAAGAGCAGAAAAGGGCCTGTCCCAGGACGCCAGACCATAACTGTGCTCATGGGCGGTCCTCTGATTTAGTTAAACTCCAAAGGGAATTGGAGTTTCCTTCATTAACCTCTAACGAGCCTCAACCCCGGATCCGGGATCCCCCCCCCCCCACCCCCACACTGATTAGCATGCTAGCATAGCTCACAATAGATAGTAGCATCTAAATATCATTAAATCACAAGTCCAAGACACCAGATGAAAGATACAGATCTTGTGAATAAAGCCACCATTTCAGATTTTTAAAATGTTTTACAGGGAAGACAAAATATGTAAATCTATTAGCTAAACACGTTAGCAAATACACCATTTTCTTTCCACCATTTTTTCTCTCACCAGTGCTATCACCAATTCGCTAAACTAAGATATTGATAGCCACTAACCAAGAAAAAACCTCATCAGATTGACAGTCTGATGAAGCAATGGTACAATATCTCATCCAGATAGGACATAGAATTACTAAGAGAGCAACGTGTATACCAATTTACTCATTATAAACATTTCATAAAAATAGACAAAGCATAGCATGGAAAGACCAATCTTGTGATCTCAGACAATATTTCAGATTTTCTAAGGTTTTACGGCGAAACACAATAAATCGTATATAGCATACCACATTGAAACGTTACCAGCATCGATTCCAGCAAAGAGCGATAACGTATCACCGCCAAAATATATTAATTTTTTCACTAACCTTCTCAGAATTCTTCCGATGACACTCCGTAACATCATTTTACAACATACATATAAGTTTGTTCGAAAATGTGCATATTTAGCCATAAAAACCGTGGTTAACAATGAAAATAGTAGCAAAACAAGCCTAAATGCGGTCGCAGTCTTTTAGATGATCTAGTTTAATCGAAAGCTAATCATATACTTGACTAAAAAATCAGGGTTGACAGGATCGAAAGACAAATTAGTTCTTAATGCAACGCTGATTTACATTTTTAATTATCCTTACTTTTCAATACAGGGTTCGCCAAGGAGCTATACAAACAAAATGGCGAATAAGCGTTTAACCTCTAACGACCCTTACCCCGGGTCCGGGATCACCCCCACCCCCCACCACACTGATTAGCATAGCTAGCATAGCTTCACAAGTAGATAGTAGCATCTAAAATATCATTAAATCACAAGTCCAAGACACCGAGATGAAAGATACAGATCTTGTGAATAAAGCCACCATTTCAGATTTTTAAAATGTTTTACAGGGAAGACAAAATATGTAAATCTATTAGCTAAACACGTTAGCAAAATACACCACTTTTCTAACTCCATCAGTTTCTTACTACTTCAGGTGCTATCACCAATTCGGCTAAACTAAGATATTGATAGCCACTAACCAAGAAAAAACCTCTTCAGATGACAGTCTGATAACATATTTATGGTATAGGATAGGTTTTGTTAGAAAAAAGTGCATATTTCAGGTAGAAATCACAGTTTACAATTGCACCGACCATCACATGACGACTAGAATTACTATAGAGAGCAACGTGTATGACCAATTTACTCTTAATAAAACATTTCATAAGAATAGACAAAGCATAGCAATGGAAAGACCCAGATCTTGTGATTCCAGACAATATTTCAGATTTTCTAAGCGTTTTACAGCGAAAACACAATAAATCGATAAGTTAGCATACCACATGTGAAAACGTTACCAGAGCATCGATTCCAGCCAAAGAGCGCTATAACGTAATCACCGCCAAAATATATTAATTTTTTCACTAACCTTCTCAGAATTCTTCCGATGACACTCCTGTAACATCATTTTACAACATACATATACAGTTTGTTCGAAAATGTGCATATTTAGCCATACAAAACCGTGGTTATACAATGAAAATAGTAGCAACTCAAGCATCAAAATGAGGGACGTCAGCTTTCAGAGTGATCTAGTTTAATCGAAAGCTAATCATATACTTGACTAAAAAATACAGGGTTGACAGGAATCGAAAGACAAATGAGTTCTTAATGCAACCGCTGACTTACATTTTTTAAATTATCCTTACTTTTCAATACAGGGTTCGCCAAGTGACGCGATAACAAACAAAATGGCGAAATATGCGTTTAAAATATTTCGACAGAACAACGATTTATCATATTAAATATTGCTTACTTTGAGCTGTTCTTCCATCAGATTCTTGGGCAATGTATCCTTTCTATGTTGTAATCTTCTTTTGGTCGATAGATGTCCTCTGTCCTTCGAAATATCCACTAACGATCGAACGGGACCCCAAAACGTGTCCAAAGTTTCACAGTGCACAACAAAAAAATTCCTCAAAATCGCACTAAACGGATATAAATTGCTATAAAACGGTTCAAATTAACTATAACGACTAAAAACATGACCGGAGAAATATCACTCCCTAAACAACGATTTGGAAGGAGGCAGGTCTGATGTCCATCTTGCGCACGACGCAAGTACCGAGAGCGGTACTTCTACGTTTTCTTGTTTTATAGTGGCTGTGATTGTGCAATAGACTCCATTCAAAACGTGATGACGTACAGACACCCAAAGGAAGACGTAGGCAGTGTCGGTTTCTTCATAGCATTCACTGTCGCCTTAAAAACAGACTCCAGATCAGGGGTAAAAATTTCTGAAATCTGACCCCTGTCATGAAAAGTGCTGTAGATATTGTTCTGTACCACTCAGAGACAAAATTCCAACGGCTATAGAAACTAAAAAGTGTTTTCTATCCAATAATAACAATAATATGCATATTGTACGATCAAGAATTTAGCACGAGGCAGTTTAATTTGGAGACCCAAATATGCTAATGCGGAACAGCACCCCCTATAGTTCCAAGAAGTTAACATTTTTCGACAGAAACACGATTTATCATCATAAATTGTTCTTACTGTGAGCTGTTCTTCCATCAGAATCTTGGGCAAAGAATCCTTTCTTGGGTCTAATCGTCTTTTGGTCGAAAGCTGTCCTCTTGCCATGTGGAAATGCCCACTAACGTTCGGCATGAACTGGAAACGTGCCCAGCTGTTCAAAGTGCCTCAGAAATAAATGGGTCAAAATCGCACTAAACGGATATAAATTGCTATAAAACGGTTTAAATTAACTACCTTATGATGTTTTTAACACCTCTAACGAGTAAAAACATGACCAGAGAAATATTACTGGCTAAACAAACGCTTGGAAGGAGGCGAGTCCGACGTCCTCCGTGCGCAACGCGCAGGCAGCAAAGGGATGCTACTTCCGGTATTTGCTCTTTTATGCAGCCCCTGATTGCGCAATCAACTCCATTCAAAGCGTCATCACGTACTGACATCCAGGGGAAGACGTAAGAAGTGTCTGTTTCTCCATAGCATTTACAGGGACCTTTAAACTGACTCCAGATCAGGGGCCAGGATGTCTGAAATCTGACTCCCTATCATGAAAAGTGCTGTAGATTGAGTTCTGTACCACTCAGAGACAAAATTCCAACGGCTATAGAAACTAGAGAGTGTTTTCTATCCAATAATAACAATAATATGCATATTGTACGAGCAAGAATTTATTAGGAAGCCGTTTAATCTGTTGAGCAAATTATGCTAATGCGAAACAGCACCCCCTATAGTGGCAAGAAGTTAACTTCTCTGCGCTACGGATCCCTTTTACGGGATCATTTTCCTAAACAACCGCTGAATTGCAGGGCGCAAAATATTACAAAAAATATTTATAATCATGCAATCCCAAGTGAAATATACCAAAACACAGCTTAGTTTGTTGTTAATCCACCTATCGTGTCAGATTTTGAAAATATGCTTTGCAGCGAAAGCAATCCAAGCTTTTGTGAGTGTATCAATCAATGCTACAACAGCTAGCCCCAAATTAGCATGGTCACGAAAGTCAGAAAAGCAATMAAATTAATCGCTTACCTTTGATAATCTTCGGATGTTTGCACTCACGAGACTCCCAGTTACACAACAAATGTTATTTTTGTTCGATAAATATTACTTTTATCACAAAAAAACGCCATTTGGGTTGCGCGTTATGTTCAGAAAACCAAAGCCTCGTTCCGTTCGACGACAATTCAAAAAAGTATCCGTAATGGTCGTAGAAACATGTCAAATGTTTTTTATAATCAATCCTCAGGTTGTTTTTAACAAACATAATCGATAATATTTCAACCGGACCGTAACCAATTCAATAAGAGAGAAAAAGAAAATGGAGAGCTACCCCTCTCGTGCGCAGGAACTAATCAGAGGACACCTGACTAGTTTTGAAAAATCTTGCTCATTTTTCAAAATAAAAGCCTGAAACTATGTCTAAAGCCTGGTCACAGCCTGAGGAAGCCATTGGAAAAGGAATCTGGTTGATACCCCTTTAAATGGAAAAAAGACGGGCCAGGAAACACAGATTTATTTTTAAAGAAATCACTTCTGGGTTAGATTTTCTCAGGTTTTCGCCTGCAGAATCAGTTTTGTTATACTCACAGACAATATTTTGACAGTTTTGGAAACTTTGGAGTGTTTTCTATCCTAATCTGTAAATTATATGCATATTCTACGATCTGGACCTGAGAAATAGTCCGTTTACCTTGGGAACGTTATATAAAAAATATAAAAAATAATATCTGACCCCTAGCGTCAAGTTAAACAGTCCAAATCACATTACACAATTTCACAAACAGTATCATCCTCACTCATTCATCTTATACAATAATTAGATGTAAGCCTCATATCTGAGGCTATTGTATAAACAACGTTATGGTAATGTGGCCATATTGTCTCCCATGAGTTTCACAAAATTGTACCAAACGGACCAGTTCGTAGCTGGATTCTTCACCGATCTTTTATACCTTCTCCAGAACATAAATGTCGTTCGGTTCTCCAGTTCTGTGAGGTGGAAGAAATTCCTTTGTTCTCTCTATGACACTCTCTCTCTATACGGTCTGGCCATGAGGCAGGATTTTCCCTAGGAACTTACGACCTCTCTGACCACAGCAGCCTGGTTATAGGAGACAGAGAGAGATGGTGCCGAGGTAGGGGGATGGTGCTTGCGGTGTCCAAAGAGGGCAACGTCATGACACAAGAGAATGCTCCAATGCATAGCGCCAACTGTAAAGTTTGGTGCAGGAGGAATAATAGTCTGGGGCTGTTTTTCATGGTTCGGGCCCCTTAGTTCCAGTGAAGGGAAATCTTAACGCTACAGCATACAATGGCATTCTAGACGATACTGTGCTTCCAGCTTTGTGGCAACAGTTTGGGGAAGGCCCTTTCCTGTTTCAGCGTGACAAAAAAGCGAGGCCCATACAGAAATGGTTTGTAGAAATTGGTGTGGAGGAACTTGACTGGCCTGCACAGAGCCCTGACTTCAACCACATCGAACACCTTTGGGATGAATTGGAACGCCGACTGCAAGCCAAGCCTAATCGCCCAACATCAGTGCACCAACCTCACTAATGCTCCTGTGGCTGAATGGAAGCAAGTCCCCGCAGTAATGCTCCAACATCTAGTGGAAAGTCTTCCCAGAAGAGTGGAGGCTGTTATAGCAGCAAAGGGGGGACCAACTCATTATTAATACCCATGATTTTGGAATGAGATGTTCGACTAGCAGGTGTCCATATACTTTTGGTCATGTGTACGTTGTGAGTTCAAAATGTAGCCAAGTAGTCCCACCTTAAGTAGCTAGCTTATTTAACTGGTCCATTGTTGCCCATAGGAGGAAGTTAAGCTAGCAAGCGTTTTAGCTATGAACACAAAAACTAAAAGTGTACTGTGTGACAGAGCCATATACCGTTTTCCAACATGAAAGAGAGGAGGATGGCATTGGAGTTCAACTAGTCTACAAGTAGGGTGAGTCAAAAAAAATGTGTTACTCACGCATGCACACACACACATACACACACACACACACACACATGCACTACAAACACACCCACAGAGAAAGCAGTACCATGGACAGCCATGTGATATTTAGCAACATTGATTGGACTAAATTGTTTTTGGTATTATTAAGTTTGTTTTCAGTGAATTAAGCTAGGCATTTATAGCCTTGTTGATTTGATGATGTTTACATTTTGAATTTGAAATGGTGCTCAAATAGCGGAGGCAGTGCTCCTGTTGTCTTTGTGCTGATTTGTGTTAACTCCGTGGTTATACATCAGTAGTTGATTAGTAAACTGTCAAAAACAATAACCTACTTGACCATGCTGCAGGTGATATAACTGTTTGTTACATGCAATATTTGCTTGGTGGACTTCAGACAGATGTTGCTCTCCTGTTTTGTGATGAAACAAACGTATGTTTAGTTTAATGTATTACGCCACTGTGTGACTGTTGTCATTTTGTTGTCACGGCCTTATTGTATATCAGGGTGGCGTATGAATTAATGCGTTATAGAGCAAACAACGCAATTATCACAACATAGGTTGTAATATGGCTTTTTTACTGTCTTGGCTCTCTCAGTGATTTTACCCACGCACCGCTACTGTCTCCATCACGTCATCTACAGCCCCAGCGTCCCCCGTCACTATATTACCTTGCACTGACCTTGCGATCACACATGAACTAGTCCCCAAAGTGATCTTGACCGCCCGCAACGCAGCGCACGTCCGTGTACATCTCCATTCATCTGAACTGCGTGGTCAGACTACTAGGCGTTTTCTCCGCCGGTCTTTCATAGAAATGAGCTAGCAAATGTTTCCCTCAACCCCCAAGGCACACTTAGGAAAGATCACGACAGCACGTTTGAACATAATTAATCAAATTAGCTTTAACTAGGTGGAAACATAATGGGGGCGATGCACAACCAGCCCAGCAGATGAATTCCACATCTACCGTATATAATTTGGAGATGGAAAAGCCAATATCACACTGTCCAAGGAGTCCAAAATCTTTTCCCCTTTTCTCGCCTCTTTCTCGATCAGTAAAGCAATTCCGACTGGAGATAATATCACCGTATCTTCCGAGGCTTGCGTTAGGGGGAAAAAATAACCTATTAGCCACCCACTTGATCGAAGGGCTGGGTTACAAACTGTGACAGGAACAAGAAGTGCCAGAGCGAGGGGAGAGACCGCTGGGGAGAGAGTGGAGAGACCGCTGGGGAGAGTGGGGAGCTCCGCTACGCAAATCCCACAGAACAGAGCGCTGCCCCAAAAATACAACAGGGCTTCGCTTCCCGCGGGAGGAGCATGAAATACTGCGCCAAAGGTGCAACTGCCTGTCTGGCGCTCTATGCCAAACCTATAAAGCCTTACAACGCACAGTTGCCCTGGGAAAAGGGATACATGGAGGCTTGCCACGTACCTGGTTTTTATGCCGTGGTCCATCTTCGAGTTCCGAAGTGCTGTTCATGATTCCCCGTCGGTCATTTACCATTCTCCGGAGAACCTTTAGACCAAAGCCGCCTGTTGGTACCAGGCGGGGGAAAGGAGAACGCTCTATTAGTCTCTTTCCGGACGATCTACTCCATAGAACGAGGTGTTAGCTCTAAGTGTCCACGTACAGAGGGAGAGAGAAGCTAAACTACTTCTCGACCACACGGTCTGGCTACGGTTCTAGAAGGAGTAATGGGGAAGCTACAGCCACACACATAGTGAGCTCATACCCAACGCACAGAACTGAACTTCTTTGCCTCTCTGGGTTGTTTTCGGTTAATTTTGGCCGTTACCTTCGGCAGGCAACAACCTATAACAATCAGAGATCAAAGAAAGTCAAAGTAAGAAAATGAACAGAGAATCCAATGAAAATGTCACTTGGATAGCGGGAATATATTCCAAATAAATGTGTCTACTAAAAAAAACTCATTAGCGCTCTCCTTACAGAACTGCTCTCACCAATCGTTCAGCAAGTGCCAAGAATGTGTTATCCTCAGTATTGAAGAAGTAAAAAAAACAAATAGTTAGTTACTTCCAGACTGTCCCGTTTTGAGTGAAAAGGAGAAAGCCAAGGTACAGTGCAATAGCCTATCGCCTGATACCTTGCTATGTGGTGCGGTTGATTTCTTCCCACAATTGAGTGATGACTGCAAGGCTCCGGTCAGCGGAGTTTAGTAGCTGATATGCATGAGGATGGTTATTTCGCACAGATGCTTTTGACAAGAGCGGTTCAGGCAGATTAGCGGGCTCGGTTCGTGTGCGGCGTGGGGCGCTCCGTGCCTCCGAAGCTGTCAATCAGCGCGTTCCCCTCCGTGCGCGCAGCGCGTTCCACCATGCTCTCGTTCTGCTCGACTCTGTTCTGCTGTGCCCTCCGCGCGCATCTAGCTGGTGCTGTGCCTCTGTCGCTGCCTCTGCCTACGAATGCACAGCTCGTGCGATGCTGCCTACCCCCTACCCACCTTTCCCCCGGCCCTCGAGACTCGTTCACTCTGCAGAAACCACATGCAAAACGAAACCAGAGCAAAACGCACACGAGACTCTTATGGGTAAATACAACTCTCAATAGAATGTACTGGATGAATAAATGTAGTCCATCTCTCTCTCACACACTCTCTTCTCCCTTCTAATTGTTGTGTTGCTACCAACAGGCTACAGATGAAACATCTGGGTTGAAGCAAAAGCATGTCGTTGCCTGATTAACGTAAGCTACTTATTTTTCACAGCATGTGGATGCACAAAATATATGTACCATATGCAGCATAACCTACATTTCTTTGCTACCTAACTCTGATAACAGGTTATTACATGGATTAGATATGAAACATAGTAGGACACCGTTTGGCTATGTTTATAGCATGTACACAGCCTTCAGAAAGTATTCAGACCACTTGATTTGTTACACATTTTGTTATGTTACAAAGTAAGAATAACATTGATTTACTTGTCCTTTTTGTCAAAGTTCCACACACAATATTATGTAAGGTCAAAGTGGAAGAAACATTTCATGATAAAAATAATAAATAAAACACGAATATATCTTGATTAAGTAAGTAATCACCCCGTAAGTCAATATGTTATAATCACCTTTGGCAGTGATTACAGCTGTGAGTGTTTTTGGGTAAGTCTCTTAAGAGCTTTGCATAGCTGGATTTTACAATACTTGCCCATTATTCTTAAAAATATTATTCAAGCTCTGTCAAGTTGTTTGTTGATCATTGCCATAGATTTTCACGCCGATTTAAATCAAAATTGTAACTAGGCCACTCAGGAACATTCGATGTAGTCTTGGTAAGCAACTACAGTGTATATTTGGCCGTGTGTTTTAGGTTATTGTCCTGCTGAAAGGTGAATTTGTCTGCCAGTGTCTGTTGGAAAGCAGACTGAACCAGGTTTTCCTCTAGGATTTTGCCAGTGCTTCGCTCTATTCCGTTTATTTTTATCTTAAAAAACACACATGATGCAGTATTACCTTAGTGCCTTATTGCACAAACCTAATTTAGGTCAGTATTGTGGAGTGTCTACAATGTTCTTGATCCATGCTCAGTTTTCTCCTATCACATCATTAAACTCGGTAACTGTTTTAAAATCACCACTGGCCTCATGGTGAAATCCCTGAGTGAAATTCACTTCTCGACTGAGGGACCTTACAGATAATTGTATATGTATAAGGGCACAAGGCGAGACCCAAATGCAGACACAGGAGGCAGATGGTAGAGCTCCGATATTTATTATAACAAAGGGAGTAGGCAAAGGCAGGTCGGGGACAGGCGAGAGTTCATAAACCAGGTCAGAGTCCAAACAATACCAGACGATAGGCGGTCTCGAGGTCAGGCCAGGCATGTGTCAGAAACCAGATCCGAGTCCAAAACAGTACAAGGGGATAGTCAGGCTGGTAGTCAGAACAGGCAGAGTGTCAGGCAGGCAGGTACGGAGTCAGGATAGGCAACGGTCGAAACCAGGAGGACTAGCAACAAACAGAGACTGGGAAAAATAGGAGCAAGGAAAACCGCTGGTTGACTTGGCATACAAGACGAACTGGCACAGAGAGACAGGAAACACAGGGATATTTACACCGGGGATAATAAGTGACACCTGGAGGGGGTGGAGACAATCACAAGGTCAGGTGAACCAGATCAGGGTGTGACAATATGTGGGGTACAGAGATGGGCTAGTCATTCAAAAATCATGTTAACCACTATTGTTGCACACATAGTGAGTCCATGTAACTTATTATGTGACATGTTTAGCACATTTTTACTTATTTAGGCTTGCCATAACAAATAAGTTGAATACTTATTGACTCAAGACTTTACAGCTTTTCATTTGTAATTAATTTGTAAAAAATAAATAATAATAATAATAATCCACTTTGACAATATGGGGTATTGTGTGTAGATCAGTGACACAAACTCTCCATTTAATCCATTTTAAATTCAGGCTGTAACACAACAAAATGTGGAAAAAGTCTAGGGGTGTGAATATTTTCTGAAGGCACTCGCAACATGCAAGAGTGTCAGCAAGAAATGCAATTGGATGGTATAATGCTATTAGGTGAGCATTTCCATATAGTCATTAAAGGTGCATCCGTATTGGTGCAGGGACAATTAAACATAGCCAGAGACATCAAGTTGCATTGATAGAAACATTTGTTTATTAATCTATTTTGTTAACTGTGCATAACAACAAGGATTCCCCTGGAGAAAATGCATTTAATTACATCCATAGGTTTTGATTTAGCATAACAAAATGAGATGGAACACTCTTCACTGCCATATATGAAATTTTCCATAACAGTGTCACTTGTGTTATTAACTGCCTTTCAACTGCCAAAATGGACACATTGACTTCACATATGCTTACTCTGACAAGAGACATGGCAGTTGCTAAATGACCTTACAAAATGTATTTTCATCCCCAGGAGCAAAGGTCCCCATTTGAATAAGAAAAGTGCATGCTCTGTGCAAATATAATGCATCCTAAGCACAATCGGCAGTGGTTTCCACACTTAGCATGCATCGTTGTGGGCCACTGACACAGATTGGAATAACATGGTTTTCTCTCATGCATATGAGGCATGACTGTAATATCACCAAGATGTGACAGGCAAGCAGGATGGAAGGCCAGGTGTATGATGTGAAAAACACCATATTCCCACTTACAACAACATTGTCTGGCAGCTAGTTGTAGCAGGCTGCCCAAGAGGTGGTCTAGCTAGTGTAAAAGCAAGAGGTGGGCTAGCTAGGGTAGCAGCAAGCGGTGGGTTAGCTAGTGTAGCAGCAAGAGGTGGGCGAGCTAGATGTAGCACAAGAGGTGGGCTAGGTAGTGTAGCAGCAAGCGGTGGGTTAGCTAGTGTAGCAACAAGAAGGTGGTTAGCTAGTGTAGCAGCAAGAGGTGGGCTAGGTAGTGTAGCAGCAGAAGGTGGGCGAGCTAGTGTAGCACAGCAAGAGGTGGGCTAGGTAGTGTAGCAGCAAGCGGTGGTTTAGCTAGTGCAGGCAGCAAGAGGTGGGCTAGGTAGTGTAGGCAGCAAGAGGTGGGACTAGTGTAGCAGCAAGAGTGGGCGAGCTAGTGTAGCAGCAAGAGGTGGGCGAGCTAGTGTAGCAGCAAGAGGTGACTAGCTAGTGTAACAGCAAGAGGTGGGCTAGCTACTGTAGCAACAAGAGGTGGTCTAGCTAGTGTAAAAGCAAGAGGTGGGCTAGCTAGGGTAGCAGCAAGCGTGGGTTTAGCTAGTGTAGGCAGCAAGAGGTGGGCGAGCTACTGTAGCAGCAAGAGGTGGGCTAGCTAGTGTAGCAGCAAGAGGTGGGCTAGCTAGGGTAGCAGCAAGCGGTGGGTCAGCTAGTGTAGGCAGCAAGAGGTGGGGTGAGCTAGTGTAGCAGCAAGAGGTGGGCTAGGTAGTGTAGCAGCAAAGCGGTGGTTAGCTAGTGTAGCAGCAAGAGGTGGGCTAGCTAGTGTAGCAGCAAAGAGTGGGTGAGGCTAGTGTAGCAGCAAGAGGTGGGCTAGGTAGTTAGTAGCAGCAAGAGGTGGGGCGAGCTAGTGTAGCAGCAAGAGGTGGGCTAGCTAGTGTAGCAGCAAGAGGTGGGCGAGCTAGTGTAGCAGCAAGAGGTGGGCTAGGTAGTGTAGCAGCAAGCGGTGGGTTAGCTAGTGTAGCAGCAAGAGGTGGGTTAGCTAATGTAGCAGCAAGAGGTGGGCTAGCTAGTGTAGCCTCAAAATCAGAACACAACTCTGACTTTAGAGTGCGATAAAAATAGCATACAAGGAGTTTTACTACGACTGCTGCAGTGCATGGCCAGGCTAACCAAGTATTGCCTTCCTGCAGACAAACAATGTTTACGAAAAGCTTCAGTCTGACCCCATCATAGAACTGAGACTGCACTTGTGAAGGTGGTAAATTACCTTTTAATGGTGTCAGACCGAGGCTCTGCATCTGTCCTTGTGCTCCTAGACCTGAGAGCTGCTTTTGATACCATTGATCACCACATTCTTTTGGGGAGATTGGAAACCCAAATTGGTCTACACAGACAAGTTCTGGCCTGGTTTAGATCTTATCTGTTGGAAAGATATCAGTTTGTCTCTGTAGATGTTTTGTCCTCTGACAAATCAACTGTAAATGTTGGTGTTCCTGAAGGCTCCGTTTTAGGACCACTATTGTTTTCACTACATAGCTCTTGGTGATGTCATTCGGAAACCTAATTTTAACTTTCACTGCTATGCGGACGACACACAGCTGTACATTTCGATGAAACATGGTGAAGACCCAAAATTGCCCTCCCTGGAAGCCTGTGTTTCAGACATAAGGACTCGGACAAAACAGAGATGCTAGTTCTATGTCCCAAGAAACAAAGAGATCTTCTGTTGAATCTGCCAATTCATCTCGATGGTTGTGCAGTCGTCTCAAATAAAACTGTGAAGGACCTCAGCTTTACTCTGGACCCTGATCTCTCTTTTGACGAACAAATCAAGAATGTTTCAAGGACAGCTTTTTTCCATCTACGTAACATTGCAAAAATCTGAAACTTTCTGTCCAAAAATGATGCAGAAAAATGTATCCATGCTTTTGTCACTTCTGGGATAGACTACTGCAATGCTCTACTTTCCGGCTACCCGGATAAAGCACTAAATAAACTTCAGTTAGTACTAAACACGGCTGCTAGAATCTTGACTAGAACCCCCCAAAAATATCATATTACTCCAGTGCTAGCCTCTCTACACTGGCGTCCTGTTAAGGCTAGGGCTGATTTCAAGGTGTTACTGCTAACCTACAAAGCATTACATGGACTTGCACCTACCTATCTTTCTGATTTGGTACTGCCGTACATATCTACACGTGCACTACAGTCACAAGACGCAGGCCTCCTTACTGTCTCTAGAATTTCTAAGCAAACAGCTGGAGGCAGGGCTTTCTCCTATATATTTTTATGGAATGGTCTGCCTATCCATGTGAGAGACGCAGACTCGTTCTCGACCTTTAAGTCTTTATTGAAGACTCATCTCTTCAGTAGGTCCTATGATTGAGTGAAGTCTGGCCCAGGAGTGTCAAGGTGAACGGAAAGGCACTGGAGCAACAAACCGCCCTTGTTGTCTCTGCCTGGCCGGTTCCCCTCTCTCCACTGGGATTCTCTGCCTCAACAAACCCTATTACAGGGGCTGAGTCACTGGCTTACTGGTGCTCTTCCATGCCGTCCCTAGGAGGGGTGTGTCACTTGAGTGGGTTGAGTCGCTGACATGATCTTCCTGTCCGAGTTGGTGCCCCCCCTCGGGTTCGTGCCGTGGGGGAGTTCTTCGTGGGCTATACTCGGCCTTGTCTCAGGATAGTAAGTTGGTGGTTGATGATATCCCTCTAGTGGTGTGGGGGCTGTGCTTTGGCAAAGTGGGTGGGGTTATATCCTGCCTGTTTGGCCCTGTCCAGGGGTATCATCGGACGGGGCCACAGTGTCTCCCAACCCCTCCTCTCAGCCTCCAGTATTTATGCTGCAATACTTTATGTGTCGGGGGGCTAGGGTCAGTCTGTTATATCTGGAGTATTTCTCCTGTCTCATCTTGTGTCCTGTGTGAATTTAAGTATGCTCTCTCTAATTCTCTCTCTCTCTGGCTCTCTCTCTCTCTCTCTCTTTCTCTCGGAGGACCTGAGCCCTAGGACCATGCCTCATGACTACCTGGCCTGATGACGCCTTGCTGTCCCCAGTCCACCTGGTCATGATTCTGCTCCAGTTTCAACTGTTTTGCCTGCGGCTATTGGACCCTGACCTGTTCACCGGACGTGCTACCTGTCCCAGACCTGCTGTTTTCAACTCTCTAGAGACAGTAGGAGCGATAGAGATACTCTGAATGATCGGCTATGAAAAGCCAACTGACATTTACTCCTGAGGTGCTGACCTGTTGCACCCTCTACAACCACTGTGATTATTATTATCTGACCCTGCTGGTCATCTATGAACATTTGAACTTCTTGGCCATGTTCTGTTATAATCTTCACCCGGCACAGCCAGAAGAGGACTGGCCACCCCTCAAAGCCTGGTTCTTCTAGGTTTCTTCCTAGGTTCCGGCCTTTCTAGGGAGTTTTTCTTAGCCACCGTGCTTCTACACCTACATTCCTTGCTGTTTGGGGTTTTAGGCTGGGTTTCTGTACAGCACTTTGTGACATTTGCTGAATTTTAAAGGCTCCCGTCTTCGCATCGGAGAGTACATTATGCAGTTTTAGGCAACTCTACACATTTTGCCAGGGGGAAGGGAGAATATTTAGCCATTTAAAGCTTACATTACAGTGCATTTATGTTCAAAGTAACATTTTTAGGGAATACAAGAAGTATTGAGTTAAGAAATAAGTATTGTAGATGAGTAATAGTACATTGTATTGTATTGTATTAAACTGCACCTCTGAACTGCTTCCACATACCCTTTGGCCAAATTTGTTTTATACGTTGTTGCTAGCAATATTTGTAAAAAATAAAAAAATTAAAAAAAGTGTATTGATATGTATATATTTTATTTTGATCTGGCCACAGACACACTGCAGTACCTCCGTACCACAGTGTGGACCCCAGTTTGAAAACCACTGGTCTAGCTAGCTAGCTGGTGTCCACATTTCTAAGTCCAACACTGACTGTGGTGCAGCCAGATGCAGGGTCTGGAGCAACTGAAACCTGACCAGCTGGAGGAGGAGGAGGAGAGGAGAAAGGACCAGCCTCCTGGAAAACACGGTTTAACTCTCTGTGCCCACTCTGGCTGTAAGTGTGTGTGTGTGTGTGTGTGTGTGTGTGTGTGTGTGTGTGTGTGTGTGTGTGTGTGTGTGTGTGTGTGTGTGTGTGTGTGTGTGTGTGTGTGTGTGTGTGTGTGTGTGTGTGTGTGTCTCTTATACACATCTAGATGTGTATAAGAGACAGGTGTGTGTGTGTGTGTGTGTGTGTGTGTGTGTGTGTGTGTCGAATTGTTACAGCTCTGTGTGTTGTATTGTTCTGACTGAGTCTTCTTTTGGCCGCGCTTTTGAGGTTTCACGCATGGAGTGGCAGCAGGACAGATTGACAGAGCTGTGAAGAACCAACCGAGTCAGATGCCCTTACCAAAATGCCAGGGCTGTAATTTGTAAAACGATTGTGTTAACAAAAAGGCAGGAAAGGAGAGAGGGAGAGAAAGTGAGAGTGGCAGAAAATAAATTGAGGGGAGCGATAAAGAAAGATGGAGAGTAGAGATTGTGAGATAGACAGACAAGGACAAGCAAGGAGGAGAAGGTTAAATGTATCAGGTAAAGAAACAGAACAGAAATATGCCACCAACAGTTTTGACATATCGAATACACACAGGGTACACACACACACAGCGTACACACACACAGAGTACACACACACGTGGTCTTTGCAAACAACCAAGTTAAAGTCATTGAAGACACCCCCCCACACACACAGACTAGCGGTAAACGTAATCAAAGTGTCAGTCCCTATACTCTCATCAAAATACTTCAGTGAAAAATCAATAGGGGCCAAATTGAGCTGGGCCTGAGGAGAAGTCTCCATTGTTATTAATATATAATGACTGTCTTTCTTAAGCCCAGCTCTCCCCGGTTGGTGGGAAACCACAAAATGGAAAGTCAAAGGTATTGTAGTGGGTACTGTAGTGGGTACTGTAGTGCATTGCAGTGCTGCTCTCTCTCTCTCTATCTCTCTCTCTCTCGCTCTCTCTTTCTCTATCTCTCTCTCTCAATTCAATTCAAAGGGCTTTATTGGCATGGGAAATATATGTTTACATTGCCAAACCAAGTGAAATAGACAATAAACAAAAGTGAAATAAACAATAAAAAATGTACAGTAAACGTTACACTCACAAAAGTTCCAAATGAATAGAGGCATGTCAAATGTCATTTTAAGGCTATATACAGTTTTGTAACGATGTGCAAATAGTTAAAGTACAAAAGGGAAAATAAAAAAACATAAATATGGAATGTTTTTACAATGATGTTCGTTCCTCACTGGTTACCCTTTTCGTGTGGCAACAGGTCACAAATCTTTCTGCTGTGATGGCACACTGGTATTTGACCAGCATTTGATTTGTTTTTTAATTCTTTGTGGGTCTCTGAAATTTGAGGGAAATATGTGTTTGTGTCAGTCACAGTGGTCAGACATTATGCCACTGTGTACTCCCTTTTTATCCATTTTTGCCTAAAATGACATACCCAAATCTAACTGCCCGTAGCTCAGGCCCTGAAGCAAGGATATGTATATTCTTGGTACCATTTCAAAGGAAACACTTTGAAGTTTGTGGAAATGTGAACGGAATGTAGGAGAATATAACATAATAGATCTGGTAAAAGACAATACAAAGAAAAAAAAAACGTTATTTTGGATTTTGTTTGTACCATCATCTTTAAAATGCAAGAGAAGAGTTTTAGACTGATCCAATGAACAATTGTATTTCTGTAAAAAACTGTATCAAGACTGCCCAAATGTGCCTAATTTGTTTATGAATAACTTTTCATGTTCAAAATTGTGAACTCTCCTCAAACAATAGCATGGTATTCTTTCACTGTAATAGCTACTGTAAATTGGATAGTGCAGTTTGATTTACAATAATTTAAGCTTTCTGCCAATATCTGATATGTCTATGTCCTGGGAAATCTTCTTGTTACTTACAACTTCATGCTAATCGCATTAGCCTATGTTAGCTCAACCGTCCCGTGGACAGGACACCGATCCCAAAGAAGTTTTAAAGGCCAAAAAACATTCTAGTTTGGTCAGTTTTTTTATTAATTATTTTCAATGTGTCAAGTAGATATATTTTTGTTATCTCATTTGGTTGGGTCTAAATGTGTTGCTGTCCTGGGGCTCTGTGGGGTCTGTTTGTGTTTATGAACAGAGTCCCTGGAGCAGCTTGCTTAGGGACTCTTCTCCAGGTTAATCTCTCTGTAGGTGATGGATTTCTATGGAAGGTTTGGGAATCACTTCCCTTTAGGTGGTTGTAGAATTTAACGGCTCATTTCTGGATTTTTATAATTAGCGGGTATCAGCAGTAGTTGGTGTTTTACGTTGTATAGACAGGATGTTTTTGCAGAATTCTGCATGCAGAGTCTTGTGTTTTTCCCATTTTGTGAATTCTCGGTTGGTGAGCGGACCCCAGACCTCACAACCATAAAGGGCAATAGGTTCTATAACTGATTCAAGTATTTTTAGCCAGATCTTAATTGGTATGTCAAATTTTATGTTCCCTTTGATGGCGTAGAAGGCCCTTCTTGTGTTGTCTCTCAGATCGTTCACAGCATTGTGGAAGTTACATGTGGCGCTGATGTTTAAGCTGAGGTATGTATAGTTTTTTTGTGTGCTCTAGGGGAACGGTATCTAGGTGGAATTTGTATTTTTGGTCCTGGCAATTGGACCTTTTTTGGAACACCATTATTTTTTTTCTTACTGAGATTTACTGTCAGGGCCCAAGTCTGACAGAGTCTGTGCAGAAGATCTAGGTGCTGCTGTAGGCCCTCCTTGGTTGGGGACAGAAGCACCAGTAAACAGTAGACATTTGACTTTATATTCTAGTAGGGTGAGGCCGGGTGCTGCAGACTATTCTAGTGCCCTCGCCAATTTGTTGACATATATGTTGAAGAGGGTAGGGCTCAAGCTGCATCCCTGTCTCACCCCACGGCCCTGTGGAAAGAAGTGTGTAGTTCTTTGCCAGTTTTAACCGCACACTTGTTGTTTGAGTACATGGATTTTATGATGTTGAATGTTTTTCCCCCAAAACCACTTTCCATCAATTTGTAAAGCAGACCCTCAGTTAAATTCAGTTAAATTCAGTTAAAACCTTTTATTTTTATCAACAAAGCATGAGAAGACTTGACCTTTGTTTTGGTTTGTTTGTTTGTCAATTAGGGTGTGCAGGGTGAATACGTGGTATGTCGTACGGTAATTTGGTAAAAAGCCAATTCGACATTTGCCCAGTAACTTTTTTTCACTGAGGAAGCAGGAAGCAGAAAGCACCAGTGACAAGATCAATGAAAAAGTGGACAGATGAAGCAGATGCTAAGCTACAGGACTGTTTTGCTAGTACAGACTGGAATATGTTCCAGGACTCCTCCGATGACATTGAGGAGCACACCACATCAGCCATTGGCTTCATCAATAAGTGCATCGATGATGTCATCCCCACAGTGACCGTACGTACATACCCCAACCAGAAGCCATAGATTACAGGCAACACCTGCACTGAGCTAAAGGCTAGAGCTGCCGCTATCGAGGAGCGAGACTCTAACCTGGAAGCTTATAAGAAATCCCGCTATGCCCTCCGACAAACCATCAAACAGGCAAAGCATCAATACAGGACTAAGATCGAATCGTACAACACCGGCTCTGACGCTCGTCGGACGTGGCAGGGCTTGGAAACCATTACAGACTACAAATGGAAGCACAGCCGAGAGCTTCCCAGTGACACGAGCCTACCAGACGAGCTAAACTACTTATATGCTCGGTTTGAGGCAAATAACACTGAAACATGCATGAGAGCACCAGCTGTTCCGGAAGACTGTTTGATCACGCTCTCCGCAGCCGATGTGAGTAAGACCTTTAAACTGGTCAAAATTCACAAGGCCGCAGGGCCAGACGAATTACCAGTACGTGTACTGCGAGCATGCGCTGACCAACTGGCAAGTGTCTTCACTGACATTTTCAACCTCTCCCTGTCGTTGTCTGTAATACCAACATGTTTTAAGCAGACCACCATGGTGCCTGTGCACAAAAACACTAAGGTAACTTGCCTAAATGACTACTGATCCGTAGCACTCACGTCTGTAGCCATGAAGTGCTTTTAATGGCTCACATCAACACCATTATCCCAGAAACCCTAGACCCACTCCAATTTGCATACTGCCCCAACAGATCCACAGATGATGCAATCTCTATTGCACTCCACACTGCCCTTTTCCACCTGGACAAAAGGAACACATATGTGAGACTGCTATTCATTGAGACTACAACTCAGCGTTCAACACCATAGTGCCCTCAAAGCTCATCAATAAGCTAAGGACCCTGGGACTAAACACCTCCTTCTGCAACTGGATCCTGGACTTCCTGAGTGGCCGCCCCCAGGTGGTAAGGGTAGGTAACAACACATCCGCCACACTGATTCTCAACACAGGGGCCCCTCAGGGGTGCGTAATCAGTCCCCTCCTGTACTCCCTGTTCACTCATGACTGCGCTGCCAGGCACGACTCCAACACCATCATTACGTTTGCCAATGACACAACAGTGGTAGGCCTGATCACCGACAACGACGAGACAGCCTATCGGGATGAGGTCAGAGACCTGGCAGTGTGGTGCCAGGACACCAACATCTCCCTCAACGTGATCAAGACAAAGGAGATGATTGTGGACTACAGGAAAAGAGGACTGAGCACGCCGCCATTCTCATCAACGGGGCTGCAGTGGAGCAGGTTGAGAGCTTCAAGTTCCTTTGTGTCCACATCATCAACAAACTAACATGGTCCAAGCACACCAAGACAGTTGTGAAGTGGGCACGACAAAACCTATTCCCCCTCAGGAGACTGAAAAGATTTGGCATGGGTTCTACAGCTGCACCATCGAGAGCATCCTTACTGGTTGCATCACTACCTGGTATGGCAACTGCTCAGCTGGATGGCGTACCAGTGGAAGTATACCAAACTTTTTTTTGATATACTCAGAGGACCATTATTAGCATGTTTTAACCACTCCTATACAAACGGTAGAGTATCGGACACGCAACATGAAGTTCTGATTTCATTATTACTGAAACAGGATCCAAGTGGTATATATAAAGATCCAGTCCATTTAACAAATTGGAGGCCTCTTACCCTTCAGTGTTGTGATGCAAAAATTTGAGCTAAATGCTTGGCGCATAGAGTTAAAAAGGTATTGTCAGATATTATTAATCCTAATAATATAAGACAAGTTCAGGAAACAATGGAATTTCCCTTGAAATATCGGGGACACCAGGATTGGTTTTCTTAGCTGATTTTGAAAAGGCTTTTGACAAAGTTTGAGAGTTTATATATAAACGCATAGAATATTACAATTTTGGAGAATCTCTTATAAAATGGGTTAAAGTTATGTATAGTAAACCTAGGTGTAAATTAGTAAATAATTGCTACATCTCAGAAAGTTTTAAACTGTCAAGAGGAGTAAAACAAGGTTGTCCAAAATCGGCATATCTATTTATTATTGCCATCGAAATGTTAGCTGTTAAAATTAGATCCAACAAAAATATTAAGGGATTAGAAATCCGTGGTTTAAAAACAAAGGTGTCATTGTAAGCTGATGATTCATGTTTTCCTTTAACACCACCATTAGAATCCCTCCACAGCCTCATAGAGGATCTAGATACTTTCCTTCCTCTCTGGATTAAAAATAAATTATGATAAATGTACCATATTGCGTATTGGATTACTAAAAATGTTTACTTTTACATTACTGTGTAGTTTACCAATAAAATGGTCTAACGGGGAAGTGGACATACTCGGTATACAAATCTTGAAAGAAAAATATGATCTCACTCCAATACATCTTTATAGAAAGTTAGCAAAAATAGATAAGATCTTGCTACCAAGGAAAGGAAAATACCTGTCTATTTGTGGTCCCGTGTGGCCCCGTGTGGTCCCGTGTGGCTCAGTTGGTAGAGCATGGCGCTTGCAACGCCAGGGTTGTGGGTTCATTCCCCACGGGGGGACCAGGATGAATATGTATGAACTTTCCAATTTGTAAGTCGCTCTGGATAAGAGCGTCAGCTAAATGACTTAAATGTAATGTAAATGTTGTGGAAAAATCACCCTGTTAACTCCTTTTTCATATCACTATTTGCTTATGGTTTTGCCTACACCTACAGTAGTGACCTGCTTTTTAAATTATATGGAAAAAAAAGATTCAATTTTATTTGGAATGACAAGCCAGACAAAATTAAAAGGGCCTATTTATATAACGAATATGAACTCGAGGGCAGAAATTATTAAAAATGAAAGCATTAAACCTCTCACTAAAGGCATCATTCATACAAAAGTTATACTTAAATCCAAAATGGTTCTCTAGTAAATTAGTAAGAATGCCTCACCCCATGTTCAAGAATGGCCTTTTTCCCTTTATTCAGATTTTGGTTATTTGAAAATGAAATGATCTCCAAAATATTGTTATTGTTTAAACAAGCCTTAGAAAGTTGGTTGCAATTTCAGTTTAATCCACCTGAAAAGACAGAACAAATAATACAACATTATAGTTAAAGTCAAATATGCTAATTGATTTTTTTTTAAAACATACTTTTCGATAATATTTTTTAAAAAGGTATAATTTTTGTAAATTATATCATAAATAGGACTGGTGGAGTTGTGTCACACATGCAGCTAACACAGACATATGGAAATGTCTGCTGTAACCAAAATTACAATCAACTAATTGCAGCATTACCACAAAATGGAAGAGGCAAGCAGAAGGGGGAGAAAGTAACAAACTTGTCTGTCGGCCCTGCATTAATGACCATACATGGTTAAAGAAATTGTGATAAATAAAAACATATACCAATTTTATTGAAGGACCAACAAATTGACAGCTGTGCCATATAAATTGCAAAATAGTTGGGAAGAGATTTTTGATGTACCGATTCCAAGGCACATGGTTTATGAATTGATACGCAAAACAATGCTGGATTCAAAACCTCAAATTTTTCAATTTAAATTATTATACAAAATGTTTGCAACCAATAGAATGTTATATATATGGGGGATACAATCTTCCCAGCTCTGCAGATTTTGCTGCGAGGAGGCATTAGATCATTTATTTTGGTACTCTCCATATGTAGCTCGTTTCTGGTCACAGTTCCAGGAATGGCTGAAGAATTGCAACATTTACCTAGAACTAATGCTGCAGGTCGCAATACCGGGTGATTTGAAAAGTCATAGTCAATCAATCAATAGTTTACTAATTATTTTAGAAAAAATGTTTATCTTTAGTTTACAATCTGTAGAAGCTATGAGAATATAAAGGTTCAGTACTTTTGAGAGTCATCGCAGAACAGTTGAAAAATATATGGCAAATAGAAATCCAAAATGGATGCTGTTAGATGGGAGGGATTGGATGGAGCTGAAGGGTGGGACTAATAACAACAAGATAGCCAATGTAAAATGTATATAGGTTCAGAAATGTTGTGAAATAGCACAGTTACAAATAGAACTGGATGGACATCAGAAATAGAGGAAGGACTAAAAACAAACAAATAATAACTATTGTAAAATAGATTGTGTCTGTAAAATGTGTATAATATGTATGAACTGAAGGTAGAAGCCTAAGTGTTATTGTTTATTAGTTTACTTCAATTGGAGGAGGGGTGGTAGGGTTTGCGGGCAATAATAAAGGTATATTCCCAAAAAAAGTGTCTATATGTATGTATATATGTGTATATGTATGAATGTTTATGTATATACAGTGGGGAGAACAAGTATTTGATACACTGCCGATTTTGCAGGTTTTCCTACTTAAAAATAATATGTGATTTTCTGGATTTTTGTTTTAGATTCTGTCTCTCACAGTTGAAGTGTATCTATGATAAAAAATTACAGACCTCTACATGCTTTGTAAGTAGGAAAACCTGCAAATCGGCAGTGTATCAAATACTTGTTCTCCCCACTGTATATGGGTATGTATGTGTATGTATCTATGTATATATATGGATATATATATATTTACCCCGAAAATATATGGGGGATTGGAAATGATGCAGACAATTACGTTGATGGAAGCAACAATCTATCTGCAATTTTAAAGCTGATCCACCCCTTAAAAAAGAAAAATAGGTTCTACAGCTGCACCATCGAGAGCATCCTGACTGGTTGCATCACTGCCGGGTACGGCAACTGCTAGACCTCTGACTGCAAGGCACTACAGAGGGTAGTGCGAATGGCCCAGTACATCAGTGGGGCCAAGCTTCCTGCCATCCAGGACCTCTATACCAGGCAGTGTCAGAGGAAGGCCCTAAAAATTGTCAAAGACTCCAGCCAACCTAGTCATAGACTGTTCTCTCTGCTATCGCACGGCAAGCAGTACCAGAGCGCCAAGTCTAGGTCCAAGAGGCTTCTAAACAGCTTCTTCCCCCAAGCCATAAGACTCCTGAACATATAATCAAATTGCTATCCAGACTAGTTGCATTGCCCCCCCACCCCCTTGTTTTACACCACTGCTACTCTCTGTTGTTTTCATCTATGCTAGTCACTTTAATAACACTACCTACATGTACATATTACCTCAACTAACCGGTGCCCCCGCACATCGACTCTGTACCGGTACCCCCCTGTGTCACGTCCTGACCATAGTGCTTATGTGTTTTGCTTGTTTTAGTGTTGGTCAGGACGTGAGCTGGGTGGGCATTCTATATTGTGTGTCTAGTTTGTCTGTTTCTGTGTTCGGCCTAATATGGTTCTCAATCAGAGGCAGCTGTCAATCGTTGTCCCTGATTGAGAATCATATATAGGTGGCTTGTTTTGTGTTGTGATTTTGTGGGTGGTTGTTTCCTGTCTCTGTGTTTTGTCTGCACCAGAAAGGACTGTATCGGTAAGCCACGTTTGTTATTTTGTAGTTTTGTAAGTGTTCACGTTTTTCGTCTGTCATTAAATATGTTGAACACGGAATACGCTGCGTCTTGGTCCGATCCCTGCTACACCTCCTCTTCAGACGAAGAGGAGGAAGGCTGCCGTTACAGAACCACCCACCAAACTCGGACCAAGCAGCGTAGCAACGGGCAGCAGCGACAGCAGCAGCAGCGGCCCACTACACAGGACTCCTGGACATGGGAGGAAATTCTGGAGGGAAAAGGACACTGGGCTCACATTGGAGAATATCGCCGCTCTCGTGAAGAGATGGAGGCAGCTAAAGCCCAGGAGCGGTGGTATGAGGAGGCAGCACGGAAGCGTGGCTGGAAGCCCGAGAAGAAATCCCAAAAATTTCTTGGGGGGGAGGGGGCTAAAGGGTAGTGTGGCGAAGTCCGGTAGGAAACCTGCGCCCACTTCCCATGCTTACCGTGGAGAGCGGGAGTACGGGCAGACACCGTGTTATGCGGAAGAGCGCACGGTGTCTCCTGTACGTGTGCTTAGCCCGGTGCGGTACATTCCAGCTACACGTATCGGCCGGGCTAGAGTGAGCATTGAGCCAGGTGCCATGAAGCCGGCTCAACGCGTCTGGTCTCCAGTGCGTCTCCTCGGGCCGGCATACATGGCACCAGCCTTATGCATGGTGTCCCCGGTTCGTCAACACAGCCCAGTGCGGGTTATTCCACCTCCCCGCACTGGTCGGGCTACGGGGAGCATTCAACCAGGTAAGGTTGGGCAGGCTCGGTGCTCAAGGGAGCCAGTACGCCTGCACGGTCCGGTATATCCGGCGCCACCTTCCCGCCCCAGCCCAGTACCACCAGTTCCGGCACCACGCAACAGGCTTCCAGTGCGTCTCCAGAGCCCTGTTCCTCCTCCACGCACTCTCCCTGTGGTGCGTGTCTCCAGCCCAGTACCTCCAGTTCCGGCACCACGCACCAAGCCTCCTGTGCGTCTCCAGAGCCCTGTACGCACTGTTCCTTCTCCCCGCACTAGCCTTGAGATGCGTGTCTCCAGTCCGGTACCACCAGTTCCGACACCACGCACCAGGCCTACTGTGCGCCTCAGCAGGTCAGAGTCGGCCGTCTGCCCAGCGCCGCCTGAGCTGCCTGCCTGCCCAGCGCCGCCTGAGCTGCCCGCCTGCCCTCTTCAGACGAAGAGGAGGAAGGCTGCCGTTACACCCTGTAAATAGTCTCGCTATTGTTATTTTACTGCTGCTCTTTAATTACTTGTTACTTTAATTTCTAATTCTTATCCATATTTTTTTTAACTGCATTGTTGGTTAGGGGCTTGTAAGTAAGCATTTCACTGTAAGGTCTACACATTCGGCGCATGTGACTAATAAACTTTGATTTGAAATGTACAAGTCTGCTGTTAATGATAATGCAGAGGATTTTCCCAATGATTCTGATGACACATCCTACAGTAGTTATTGGGGTCAAATTTGTCTCCACTTTTGTGGATTGGGGTGATCAGTCCTTGGTTCCAAATATTGGGGAACATGCCAGAGCTGAGGATGATGTTAAAGAGTATAGCCAATTGGAATTTGTGGTCTGTATATTTTATAATTTCATTTAGGATTCCATCAACATCACAGGCCTTTTTGTCCTGTAGTTAATTCAAAGTAATTGGATAATCCTGTGGGTTCTGGTAGTTTTTAATAGTTGATTCTTTGATTTGTATTTGATCATGTATATGTTTTTGCTGTTTGTTCTTTGTTACATAGCCAAAAAGATTGGAGAAGTGGTTTATCCATACATCTCCAATTTGTAAGTCGCTCTGGATAAGAGCGTCTGCTAAATGACTTAAATGTAAATGTAAATGTAAATCTCCATTTTGGATAGATAACTCTTCGTGTTGTTGATTGTTTAGTGTGTTCCAATTTTCCCAGAAGTGCTTAAATTCTATGGATTCTTAAATTACATTGAGCTGATTTCTGATGTGCTGTTCCTTCTTTTTTGTAGTATATTGTTTTAGTGATTAACCATAGTGAAGGCGTAGGCTCAGGTTTTCTGGGTCTCTATGTTTTTGGTTGGACAGGTTTCTCAATTTCTTTCTTAGGTTTTTGCATTCATCATCAAACCATTTGTCATTGTTGTTAATTTTCTTAGGTTGTCTGCTTGAAATTTGTAGATTTGATATGGACGCTTAGACTAATGTATACGGTTTATGTTTTACTGTTTAGGTTTTCTGTCCAGGAATTTGTCTAAAAGGGATCGAATTTGTTGTTGTCTAATGGTTTTTTAGTAGGTTTCTACACTACTTTCCTTCCATCTACAGCATTTATTAATATTATGCAATTCCTTTGGCTTTAATGCCTCATGATTGAGTGTTATGACTGTTATTTTGCTGTGATCTGATAGGGGTGTCAGTGAGCTGACTGTGTTCACTCTGAGAGACTCTGTGTTGAGGTCAGTGATAAAGTAATCTACAGTACTACTACCAAGGGATGAGCTGTAGGTGTACCTACCGTAAGAGTCCCATCGAAGCCTACCATTGAGTCACTCTCTATCCCTGTCTCTGTGTGTCTCTCTCGCTCTCTGTCTCTCTCCCTCTCTCTGCCTCTCCCCCCTCTGTGTCTGTTCTGTATATATTCCTTCCTTGCTGTAGGTTTGATATAGCTCCAGGTGTAGAGGACTTGATTAAGGTTCGAGCAACATGGATTTCTTCCCAGGCTTCTGTTTTATATTCTCTCCTCTTTACAGGAGACTCAACGAACGCTGCTGGGAAGGGCATTTTATCATTATGTTGCGTATAAACACAGGCAGCACACGCACGCACGCACGCACACACACACACACACACACACACACACACACACACACACAAACCTCAACCTCTTTTCACTGCAGGGAACATGCTGTATTAAGCCACAGATAGGGGTGACATTCACTAATGGTGGTAATTAGGACTAAGCCTGACTAGAAAATGGAATCACATTAACTGTGATGATGATGATGGTTGATGATGATGATGATGATGATGAGTGTGAGGACGAGGTCGATAGTGAGTTGAAGAGGAGGAAGACACCAATTTTACGCCCTCTTTATTTCCTTTTTTATTGTCATCACTGTTAAGCTATTAGACTTAATTTCCCCTCTTATTTACAATGGAGTGGCTGCGGAGCAGGGCTTAAAGTCCCGAAGCTTCTGCGCATCTGCTGGATTTTCTACTTACGCACAGTCTCTGCTCTACTCGTAGAGAACAGGCTACTCTGGCAAATGGAACATAAATATGATGATCTAAATGCATATTACCATGAAACTGATTGAGATCAAATGGTTGGCATGCAAACGCTGCATGAGTGTTTCACTGGTAAAAGAAGATGAAGAAATATAATTTGAGATTGACAGTAATAAATGTGAAGGGAGGGTGACCACAAAAATGTGTGCATAAAACATGATACGGATCGATCCAGGGGTGTGGGACGTGGTCGGAACGGGGCTGTTACCTACAGATCCGCAGCCCCGGCCTATTTATATACCTTATTAACCCCTGTGGGATTGTATACTGTTTCATAGGCTAGCTTCCTAGTCTATTTGATTGCTAGCTCCTCATTTGCATTTTCTGCTTTATGATTCAGCCTTACTGTTTGCTGATTGGCTCGCGCTCTCTGAAACTCAGGTGCACTGCTCTCTCTTTTTGAGTGGCTGTTGTTCTGTTACTCAGCTACTCTGTTTGCCTATTGGCTCCTTCTTCCTGAGTCTGTTTGCCTATTGGCTGTGTCTCTTTGTGCTGACTGGCTGGTTCTGCCGGTGTCTCCCAGTGTTGTGTTTGCTGACTGGTTGTGTTTGCTGAATGGTCTGTAATTATCCCTGGGCCTCCCTTGGGCAACACCCCCAGACACCTCCATAGGCCGACTCCAGCTGCATACACTTCCCTTCTCTTCCTGCCAGTGCTGCCTGGATCTGCCTGCCTGCCTGGCTCTGTATGTCTGCAGGAGCTAAGAGAACAGGAGGGAACAACAGACAACAGACACTTGGGCTGTGTTCCCAATAGCAACCTATTCTTGCTATAGTGCACTACTTTTGACCTGTTCTCTTATGGACCCTGGTCAAAAGTAGTGCACTATAAAGGGAATGGGATGCCCTTTGGGACACAACCGTAGTCATAGAGATGTGCAAATAAGTATGTTAGGCCTATGGACCAGAGGGAGAACTATTGTGTTATTAAACGAGCTTGGTATTTAAAAGAAAATCTGTGAGTCATCCCCTGCTTCAAACTTCTCCTTCTTTTCTACTTACCCCTTTCTTCTCCCTACTCTCTCTCCCTCTCCTCCCATCTCATGTTGCGTGGGCGCACAACAGGCTCACCTACATACAGTGCTACAAGGACGGGGACAAGCGTTTCTTGTTCGGCAGGGAATCAAGCCATTTAATGTTCTCTTTTATGGTGAGCCAGCCTCCTGTAGTGGTTCAAGTCCCACTTGTAAGAAGGGAAGATGGGAGGATGCGAGGGGGGGAGGAATCAAAAAGCTCTTGTTCTTATAATGTCTCATAATTCCATGAAATCTCTTTACCCCCCACTGTGCTCCCCTTCCCTTAAACCCCCTGCCTGAACCCCTACTGTGACTAATCTCCTTTTCCTCTGTACCCCCCGTACCCCCCATACCCCTCCTTGTACTCCTCCCTGTACCCCCCGTAGCTCAAACACCCGACGGCTCTCCTCCCCCCAAGGACACTGGCTGGCTGAGATATTCTCCTAATAATAAAGACACTGCGCTGCACTCTCCAGGCACTGTTAAGTAAGAGATGAGAGCTCCGTGGTTGCTTCTTTATTCATCTTTGTTCCAATTTTATATTTTTCTGCAAAGTGAATCTTCTCTGCCAGCTCGGCTTCTCACTAGCTGTTTGGTTGGATTTAGGGGTAGTTAGAGTAGAGAGCTCAGATGTGACTTGTTTTGGGGGATGATGGAACTAGTGAATAGGCCTCTTCAAAATTAACAAAACACAAGTAGTGTAAAGTATACACGAAGTAACAGAGCAAAATAGGTCCCCATTTTTTAAGGGTGTGTAAACATGTTGGTCCCTTTCTAGTAGAATCCCAAAGGGACAGATGGGTTGGTAAAGCAGCACACACAGGCGTAGCTACAGTTAATCTGCTCTAGCCTGTAAAGAATTAAACCTTAAGGATAAGTTTACCCAAAATCCAGAAACTCCCAAATGATTCCATCCATTGAAACTAGTTCAGCAGTTTGCCCTTTCCCCGTCTCTCTCCCTGGATTGCAAAACTGAGAAGGTTGCTAAAATGGACCATGTGACAGGTGACTTGCTGAATGCAGGCCTCGCTCTGCTCTGTTGTCAGTGAATGCATGATTCACAAACTGCACAAATTCATTGTTTTATTGAAAGTGTATGGCCAAATTAGCTATTTCGGTTTTGTTTGAGTCAGGAAATGTGTACTTTTTCACCTAAAACATTTGCGTTATTTTATATCATTATTTTATGTAGCTGAATGCCACAGCAGCGGAGATGGGTAACAACTGCGCATGAGCTCCCTCGTGGCGGAAACCTTGGTCACGATATTCCGTTAGATGAATTTTGATGTCACAGTTTTATTTGGTGGGAGAAAGCTGGTGCAAAAGTTGATAGAGTTAGGCCTATCGCAGGTGAAGATAATTACGCAAAGTGGGAAAAGAGATGGTACAGTAGCAAGAGCAGACTGGTGTTCGGTCCGTGGCTGCACTTTATACAGGAAATCAAGGGAAGAAGGCACCAAATTTCACAGTTTTCCAGTAAAAGATTCAGTAAAATAGATTCAGAAGATTTATTTAAAAAATGATTGAACCTTTATTTAACTAAAATCTCACGATACATGGCCCCATTCATTCTTTCCTTTACACGGATCAGTCGTCCTGGTCCCTTTGCAGAAAAACATCCCCAAAGCATGATGTTTCCACCCCCATGCTTCACAGTAGGTATGGTGTTCTTTGGATGCAACTCAGCATTCTTTGTCCTGCAAACACGACGAGTTTTTACCAAAAAGTCCTATTTTGGTTTCATCTGACCATAAGACATTCTCCCAATCTTCTTCTGGATCATCCAAATACTCTCTAGCAAACTTCAGACGGGCCTGGACATGTACTGGCTTAAGCAGGGGGACACGTCTGGCACTGCAGGATTTGAGTCCCTGGCGGCGTAGTGTGTTACTGATGGTGGGCTTTGTTACTTTGGTCCCAGCTCTCTGCAGGTCATTCACTAGGTCTGGGATTTTGGTTCTGTGTGGTTCTGGGATTTTTGCTCACCGTTCTTGTGATCATTTTGACCCCACGGGGTGAGATCTTGCGTGGAGCCCCAGATCGAGGGAGATTATCAGTGGTCTTGTATGTCTTCCATTTCCTAATAATTGCTCCCACAGTTGATTTCTTCAAACCAAGCTGCATACCTATTTTTACCTGGAAGTGTTTTTCAATTGTAGATTTGTGTTTAGTTGTTCAAGGTTCCAAACATATGTCATTTTCTTACCCCATCTAGTGACTATATGACAGAATAGGATTGAAATATCTTGCTAGCTAGTCTTGGGTGTTAGCCAGGGAGAAGTTACAAGAGAGACGGGTTTGAAAGATCTTTTCAATATTGTAATTTCAGCTGGTTTACAAAACCGAAAGTAAAAGACGCAAAAACTAACTTAAGAATGGGAAGCATAGAAATAGTGCACATTGAACAGATATGCTTTCAATGAGAATGACAGATGTATAACACATTTCAATGTGAATTTGCCACAAAACTTGAATCTGTGACATCAAGCTCCATATAAGGGCCTATCGTGACGTTTCAGGGTTTTCCCTATGAGGGAGCTCATGCGCAGTTGTTACCCATCGCCTCTGTTGTGGCAGTCAGCTACATAAAATAATGATAAAAAATAATCGCAAATATTTTAGGCGGAAAAGTACACATTTCCTGACTTAAAACCGATAAACCTTTTGACAAGAATAGCTAATACTGCCATACACTTTCAATAATACAATTAATTTGTCCAACAGTTTGCAGATTTGTGAATCATGCATTCACTGACAACGGAGCACAGGGAGTCCTGCATTTAGCAACGTCTCGAGTCACATGACCTGTTTTTGCACCTGTCTCAGTTCTGCACTCCAGAGAGAGAATGGGAGAGGGCAAACTCTACTGAACTAGTTTCAATCTATAGAATCACTTGGGAGTTTCTAGAGTCAGGGAGGTAGGGTGCAAAGTGTTCTCTAAAGGGTTCTCTCAACCAGAGCTGGATTTACAGGGCGATAAGTTCTAAGAAAGTAGGGGATTCCTTTTAGCAGGCAGCTTACCCAAAACCAAAGGGTATTTTCGCTTCTTACAAAAAAGGTACAAACTTCCAAATCTGTAAGCCATTATTATCCATTACCGTTATTTAAAACATAATGTAGCAGTATAATTAGAATATTTAATGGATGTACCAGTGAGAGTTCAATGGACACCAAGGTGGATCCTGATGGGTTAACACTACAGGTCAGGTCGTGTTTCAGAGGATGCATGGCTCTCGACCTTCGGCTCTCCCGAGTCCATAAAAAAAACAAAAAAACACTACAGATCAGAAACACTAAATGACTCAAGATGAAGTCAAACGACTCATAGCTTGAGTCCGGCAGCTGGTAGAAGCAGAACTCTGTCACGAATAGCTCCATTGTGAGTAATGTTAGCTATGGGCTCCACTGTCGCTATCATGGGTGATAACTTTCCCCTCCGGATACTCTAACAGTGGCAGGAAGACCCATAGAAACCTCTCAGCTAATTGACTGGAGCAGTATCTTATTTGGACTGACTCTCTTGACTAAACTGTAAAACAAATACCTGTTTGAGATCACTGGTTAAGAATGAGCAATGGAGATGTGGTTGCTAGGAGACAGGGGATGTTGGTGGACAGCAGGTGGATGGGTTCTTTCTCTGTAGTCCCTCTGACAGCTAACTGTGTTGTTTTGAGTGAATATTTAGAATGTATTTCTTTATTTTTTTTATGACTTTTCCCCAATGCGTCATCTTAGAATGAAAATGCATTGATCTCTCTCCTCTCTGTGTATGGATATGTGCTAACTTGGTTGCCTTGAAATAATGTACAGTACAGAGACTTTTAACATAAAACAGTTATGGTACAGAGCAGAAACCTGAGGCCTGATGCTTTGTGGGCTTTCCACTCATACAGGAGTCCAGTAGAAATACTAACCTAACCAGATAGGAGCACTCACACAGACAGACAGTCAACACACACGCCCGCACGCAGGCCTGCATACACACACGTACATACACACACAAACACGCACACATGCACGTACACACCCAATCGCACACCCAATCGCACAACAACACACACACACACACACACCACAAGCACACACACACACACACACACACACACCACACACACACACACACACACACACACACACACACACACACACACACACACACACACACACCACACACACACACCACACACACACACACAATTAGATCTGTAATTGGGACTTAGGAGCCATGACAAGAGCCCTCACCAGAGTGGGGTCAGTGGACTGGTACAGATAACCTAGGATGGGGTCAGGGGTGTCATGTGTGATACAAACCATCAGAGCACAGAATGAACTCTCAAAACCACCCTCTCTCTCTCTTTCTCTATCGCTCTCTCCTCTCTTTCTCCTTTTTCTCGCATCTCTCTCTCCTCATCCCGCACTCTCTTTCATCTCTCTCTCTCGCTCTCCTCTCTCTCTCTCTCCTCTCTCTCTCTCTCTATCTCCCTCTCTCTCCTCATCTCTCTCTCTCTCTCTCTTTCTCCTCATCTCTCTCTCTCAATTCAATTCAATTTGCTTTATTGGCATGACGTAGCAATGTACATATTGCCAAAGCTTACTTTGGAGCTTAATTCTCTCTCTCTCAATTCAATTTAAGTGCTTTATTGGCATGGGAAACATATGTTTACATTGACAAAGCAGGTGAAATAGATAGTAGACAAAAGTGCAATAAACAATACACATTTTTACAGTAAACATTACACTCACAAAAGTACCAAAAGAATAAAGACATTTCAAATGTCATATTATGTCTATATACAGTGTTGTAACGTTGTTCAAATAGATCAAGTACAAGAGGGAAAATAAATAAACATATTTGTGGGTCTGTGTAATCTGAGGGAAATATGTGTCTCTAATATGGTCATACATTTGGCAGAAGGTTAGGAAGTGCAGCTCGGTTTCCACCTCATTTTGTGGGCTATGCTCACTGAGTCTGTACCTAGTCAAAGCTTTCCTTAAGTTTGGGTCAGTCACAGCGGTCAGGTATTCTGCCACTGCGTACTCTCTGTTTAGGGCCAAATAACATTCTAGTTTGCTCAGTCTTTATTTGTGATTCTTTCCAATGTGTCAAGTAATTATCTTTTTGTTTTCTCATGATTTGGTTGGGTCTAAATTGTGTTAGGGCTCGGTGGGGTCTGTTTGTGTTTGTAAACAGAGCCCCAGGAGCAGCTTGCTTAGGGGACTCTTCTCCATGTTTATCTCTCTGTAGGTGATGGCTTTGTTATGGAAGGTTTGGGATTTTCTTCCTTTTAGGTGGTTGTAGAATTTAACGGTTATTTTCTGGATTCTTTCTCTCTCGCTTTCTCTAACTCTCTCCTCATCTCCCCATCTCTCTCTCTCTCTCCCCATCCCTCCTCATCTCTCGTCATCTCAACAGTCCGTCAAGTGAGACCGAAAAAGAAATGAAAGGAAAATATATTATATAATAATCATATATCACTCATTTTCTTTCTGTGTCTGAAAAGTACTGTATCTAGATTATTTTGCAAATGAACTTGGATAGGCTTAGCCTCAGGGGCGTTATGTCAACGAGCTGATGCCATTGCCTCAGCCAATGGGGGAGAGGGAGAGAGATGGAGAAAGAGAGGGAGACAGAGAGGGAGAGGGTGAGAGATGGAGAGAGAGAAAGAGAGGGAGACAGAGAGGGAGAGGGTGAGAGATGAAGGGAGGGAGAGGAAGACAGAGGGGGAGGGGGAGATTGAGAAAGAGAGAGTTACAGTGATGTAATGGGGACGTGTAGGTTTAGGGTGCCATGGATGAAAGAGACTCACACTCTTTCACCTCAGTGTTGAGTGATAAATCGTCAAAGGTACAAATTATTGAGGAGAGGAGCAGGCCAAGAGGTGAGGACTTTAATAAAAACCTACAGCGCCCCTCTACAGAATTCAGTATTCTAATCGTACTGGGAAAAGATACGGGGCATTAATGTGACAGTGCTAAAATGTGCAGAAATCTGGAAAAATCTGTAAAAAGTCTGTATTGTGCATGCTACTTTAAGTGCATAACATACATTTTTTTTACGTTGTGGAAAGATTCAATTGCCTATCTCTATGGGTTGATACTACAGGTGAGAATAGGGCATATGTTATTAACAGGCAGATCAGTATCACAGGACTTTGTGTTTCTTCCTTCCAGTTCTCATCAACAACAGATCTGTCACAGAAGGCTCAGTCTTTACAATAACTCTTGTCAATGAATGCTGTGTGAAGCATTGTGTTATGTGTTTCAAGCTTCAGTGTGAAGCATTGGGTGTATGTGTGTCAAGCTTCAGTGTGAAGCATTGGTTTATGTGTTAGGCTTCACGTGGTGTGTGTCATGTCTTTTCTTGGATGTCACTGCATGATTTCTCTAGAGTCTAAAGATATTTCTTTAAATATGCAAAAATATCTCATAAGCACCTTTTATATTTATAAAAAACAGAAACTTGCACATTTTGTGCTTGTAGCTTAGAGGTACAGCATCTATTACCTATAGGGTGCTCTCTGGTTTGGGTTCACACTATGAAGCTGCAAGTCCCACATTGACATTCTCAGAGTTAAATGCATATGATGTATACAACAAGCTCTCACAGTCTCACAGCAGAATTAGACAGTCATGTTTCTCGAAAGTCAAATTTCGAAGTTGTTCCAAAAATCACATTTCTAAGTGTTTAAGGCTAAGTTTAGGCATTAACTCTGAAATCTTAAGGTTAGATATTAACTCTGAATAGTTAAGGTAAGGGTTAAGGTTTGGGATAGACTTACAACTAAAATCTCAAAAACAACTTTCTGTCACTGGATTCAAACATGCCACCTTTGGCACCAGGAGGCAGAAGCTTACACCCATCTGCCATGCCTGTACACAATGCCCTAGCAAAACTGAAACCTACTTGATGGTAACAGCACTCACTGTTGCCTTTAATGTCCAGTTTCCACATCATCTCCCGACGTCCTCAGACATGGATGGACTTTGGAATACTGACTTGTATCACGGGTGACCAGGCTGGATTTATACAGGGCCTTATCCACGATCATATCTGCAAACCGTGAACAAGTTTATTATGTTATAACACACACCAGGAGGGGAGATCATTTTTCATAAGATATTAACATATGACTTTGACCAGATTGCATGACAGTAAACCACATAATTCTGCTAATAAAATGTAGCTCCAACATGTGGCACTCTTCCAGCCAGCCCTGTCTCCTCTCCCTCCTCCTTTCTGCCACTCCCGCCTCCACAACCACCGCTGGCCATTTATTAACATAGTCTGCTGTGTAAAGTGTAAAAGAGCTCAGCAACACTTTGTCACAAATAGATATGTCAAGGGGTGTGTGTGTGTCTGTGTGTGTGTGTTTGTGCACATGCATATGTGTTTGTGCATGTGTGTCTGTGATGGGGGGGGGGTATCCTCGCTATACTCGGTCAATTAGAGAACTAACCGTTTCCTCATATCGTATTCATTCCAGGAGGATAAGCCAATTAACCCATCTGAAAGATGGGTGTGCTTCCCCCAACTCAAAATAAGCTATATTTTCTGAATGCCAAGTAACAGATGTAGCTTTTAACATGAGACTAATAGTTGCTCCAGGGACCAAACTCCAAAACAGAATTGGCAAGTAGAAGAAAAAAAACACAGAGAGAATCCTGATTAACTAATTTCAACCACTGCAGTGTTTCTGTTACTGAGAGTGAGGTTTCGCTGTAAATGGAAAGTAAATTAAAAGTTAGGAAGCAAGAGAGGGAGAGAGGGAGAGTTCCTGCGTTCCTGTGTGTTTTCACACTCTTGTGTCAGTGTGTTTGACTGAAGTATTTGTATGTCCCTACCATTAATGTATGAGAGTGTTGGTGTGTTTATGTGTGTATATAGTTCCATGTGTTTAATTTCCCCCAAATGTACACTTACTAGTGAGACGTCCATCAGACTTCACAGTCCACAGCACTCTGTCTAGTCTGTCGGCCTCAGAAAACCACCAGACCACCGCTGCCTCAGCCGCCACCCACCTGCCCACTCACAGGCTGTTTCTGCTGCTAAAGCCCCTTCAAAGCCCTGTATCAGGAAATCAAATAAAAAACAAATGAGACAAACAAGCAAACTAATAGTCCAATAAATGAAGTAAGGCTGCCATGCTGCCGAAATGAGTGAGCTGCAGCTTCTGGACGTGGACAATTCATTAATGGGCAGTCCTATGGGTGTTTGTGTGTGTGTGTGTTTGTCTGTGTGTGTGTATTTGTGTGTGTGTTTGTGTGTGGCAGACCGGTGGGTGTTTCAGGGAGTCGTCTGCTGTTCCCTTCTGATAAGAACATTTGTGCTGTTTTTGATTCGGTTATGGCAAGAGGAGATTATGGTTTGGCTGTGGCCAGCGCTCCACTCATTAAACAGTGTGTTGGTGCCAGTCCTTTGTACCCTGTGCCAGGGTCTCAGTACATTCTAATAGAAGGCTGGTAATAACAGCAGAGACACACTGTGACTGTGTGAAACCTGGCCCTGCTTCAGTCATGCCAACGGAAATGAGGTTTTGGAAGGGAGGTGCAGGGTTTGGTTATTAACATTTGGCCTCCAGCAGTGATAGAGTGCATTTATTTTCTCATTTCAACCTGTTGTGGTGTTGTTTAAGGTGAGGTGAGGTGTGTGGACAGAAGCATGGAGTTTAGAGAGTGAATGATGGAAGGATGCATGTGTGTATGTTTTACATTTATTTTTACAATATGACATTGCCATGAGGTCCCAAGAGTTCCATTTTTCTCTTATAATTACATAGCATTAACAGTAACCAGAACTTTCATTTCAAATATGTTTCTCTCCTGTTTCAAGCCTATACTGAATAAGACCAGGGACTGACTCTTACAAAAAGGTTATCACTGCTCTTAAGACCATGATTAGCCTTCTAAGAGGTGATAATGAATGGACTGCCATCATAGGGGTTTTCAGGGTTTTCACTTTATAACTGCTGGTTAAAAATGGCTATTTTTGGAACTGTGAAAGACAGTGGCGGCCAATGATTGGATGAATAGCCGGGGTGCAAGGTGGTTGGAGTTGTCAACAAAGCAACATGGTAGAAATATGATGGTAGTTTCTTTGAGAAGATATATAAAGTGAAATGTGCATTTGAACTGGAGCATAAATACACCTATTTCACTTTTGCATGTCAAAAAACGAATGACCACTGCTGCACATGCTGCCTCTATTTTGAACAGATTAGATTATACTATTTAGAACGAGCAGCCAGCTCACGAGCTAACAAGTGCACTAGGGAGAACGGCCATCACTAGTTACCACAGCTACAAAGTCATAAAGCCCGCCTTTTTCTACAATTCTTCTTCTTAAAATGTGATTTTAAACCTAACCCTAGCCTTAAACCTAACCGTAACCACTCTGCTAACCTTTTGCCTAACCCTAATCTTAAATTAAGACCAAAAAGCACATTTTTGTTTTCATAAAGTTATACTGTGGCCAATTTTTACTTTGTGGCTGAGATAACTAGTGGAGACCAGGGAGAACGTAACAAGCATGCAGATGCAATAAGTGAAAACATGATCTAACTGGGGATAGCCTGCTAACATGGCACAAAGCATGATGAGCTAGCCAGTTAACTTTCATTCTGAAATAACTTCAAATTTCCGAGTTAGTCAGATATTAGTTAAGAAAGACTTGTAATTGTCATGGGAGCTAACTAGCTAGCAAGCTACCAGCTAGTTATAGCTAGCTAGCTGCTTATCAAAGGTAGATAACTTGTTAAATGGATAATTTTTTTTACTATTTCTCAATGTTTCTCAAAAGTACTGTAGCTGGCTACTTAATTTGATCATGCTTTGTGATACACCCGGTTTTATGCTGTTTTAGTCCACACAATATGTCGCCCTTTCACCTACAGTAGAATCTGGGGGGAAACAAAATTGGCCACGATTCTTTTTTCCCTCCAGATCCACAATGAGAGTGTTTTAGCTAGTGCATTCCTCTATCCTTTAACTTGTTGGATGTAGTTGTCTGGTTTATTTGGTCCCAGGCTGTTATGATTATTTATTTACTGTTTGCTTTTGTAACGATTTTCGTCGTCGGATGAAGAGTAGTCGGACCAAAGCGCAGCGTGGTAAGTGTTCATGCTTATTTTTATTGAACTGAACACTATAACAAAAATAACAAAGAGAAAGAATGAACGAAACCAAAACAGTTCTGTCTGGTGCAGAACCAATAACAGAAAACAACTACCCACAAAACACAGGTGGGAAAAGGCTACCTAAGTATGGTTCTCAATCAGAGACAACGATAGACAGCTGACTCTGATTGAGAACCACACCCGGCCAAACACAAAGAAATAGAAAACATAGAAAAATTTACATAGAATGCCCACCCAAATCACACCCTGACCAAACCAAAATAGAGACATAAAAAGATCTCTACGGTCAGGGCGTGACAGCTTTTTGCTTTAGAGCCATCTGTAGGCCTACCTAATAGAGCAGATCTACTCTCACATCCGGAAGTAAGCAATCTGCAACGAGAGACTCATTGGGATGGAGACTAGAGCAGAACCCGAAGTTCTGACTGAACAGACAAACATTTGAGCCCCCCATTGATGGTCTATTTACTTTGTGCTGTTATAATTTGTTACCGACTGTCTCTATTCGGTCGTATGTAGCGAAATTTGATTTTTTTTTTATTTTTTACATTGGATAAAAGTATAGACTCAGAGCTAGAAAATGGTATATCATACACTCCAGTCGAGGAACAATGGGACAGAGTAATTCTGCTTTAAAAGCTGATAAACTTTTAACCTTTTAATCCCTTTTAACAAAGGCACTACAGAAGGTGGTGCGTACGGCCCAGTACATCACTGGGGCTAAGCTGCCTGCCATCCAGGTCCTCAACACCAGGCGGTGTCAGAGGAAGGTCCTAAAAATGGTCAAAGACCCCAGCCACCCCAGTCATAGACTGTTCTCTCTACTACCCCATGGCAAGCGGTACCGGAGTGCCAAGTCTAGGACAAAAAGGCTTCTCAACAGTTTTTACCCCCAAGCCATAAGACTCCTGAATAGGTAATCAAATGGCTACCCGGACTATTTGCATTGTGTGCCCCCCCCCAACCCCTCTTTTATGCTGATGCTACTCTCTGTTTATCATATATGCATAGTCACTTTAACTATACATTCATGTACATACTACCTCAATTGGGCCGACCAACCATTGCTCCTGCACATTGGCTAACCGGGCTATCTGCATTGTGTCCCGCCACCCGCCACCCACCACCCACCAACCCCTCTTTTACCGTACTGCTACTCTCTGTTCATCATATATGCATAGTCAATTTAATCATATCTACATGTACATACTACCTCAATCAGCCTGACTAACCGGTGTCTGTATGTAGCCTCGCTACTTTTATAGCCTCGCTACTGTATATAGCCTGTCTTTTTACTCTTGTTTTATTTCTTTACCTACCTATTGTTCATAACTTTTTGGCACTATTGGTTAGAGCCTGTAAGTAAGCATTTCACTTCAAGGTCTACACCTGTTGTATTCGGCGCACGTGACAAATAAACTTTGATTGATTGATTGAATGATTGCTGCTGCTGGTAATCACAGAGGGGCAGAGTAGTAAGTAACTGAACAGCTTGTTTTGAACAATATATATTTGAAACAGGAAAATGTATACATTTACTGCACTTTCACGAGCTTTTAAAACATTATCCATGAATTATATCATTCTGCCCCTGAACAAGGCATTTAACCCGCTGTTATTGTAAATAAGAATTTGTTCCTAACTGACTTGCCTAGTAAAAAAAATATGTTTACTTTTGTTTTACCAATCACAAGTGGGGTGTCACCCCAAACACCCTAATGTGCAGGCCGCCGCTGGTGAAAGGAGCTGAGAATATTTTATTTGCATGAAGCTGATGGACAAAAATATGTTCAGCAAAGTTAACAATGCTAGACTTCAAGAGCTGAGGATCAAATGGCTTCTACTGTAATTCCCACCAAAACGATCAAAAAGTGACATTTCGGTCCTTTATATCGCAAACCCACAAGTATGTATTCAGCATTCCCGTAAGGAAGACCCTTACTAGTCTTGGGACCACCAAGACTCTTCCTAGAGCTGGCCGCCCGGCCAAACTGAGCAATTGGGGGAGAAGGGCCTTGGTCAGGGAGGTGACCAAGAACACGATGTTCACTCTGACAGAGCTCTAGAGTCCTCTGTGGAGATGGGAGAACCTTCCAGATGGACAACCATCTCTGCAGCATTCCACCAATCAGGCCTTTATGATAGAGTGGCCAGATGGAAGCCACTCCTCAGTAAAAGGTACATGACAGCCCGCTTAAAGTTTGCCAAAAGGCACCTAATGGACTCTCAGACCATGAGAAACAAGATTCTCTGGTCTGATAAAACCAAACTTGAACTCTTTGGCCTGAATGCCATACTTCATGCCTGGAGGAAATCTGGCACCATCCCTACGGGGAAGTATGGTGGTGGCAGCATCATGCTGTGGGAATGTTTTTGAGCGGCAGGGACTAGGAGACTATTCAGGATAGAAGGAAAGATGAACGGCGCAAATTACAGAGAAATTATTGATGAAAACCTGCTCCAGAGTGCTCAGGACCTCAGACTGGGCAAGATTCACCTCCCAACAGGACAGTGACCCTGAGCACACAGCCAAGACAACGCAGTTGTTGCTTCGGGACTCTGAATGTCCTTGAGTGGCCCAGCCAGAGCATGGCCTTGAACACGATCGAACATCTGAAAATAGCTGTTCAGCGACACTCCCCAACAACCTGACAGAGTTAAAACCTCTTAAGGTTCCGCCCCTTTTTTCAATTTTCGCCTAAAATGACATACCAAATCTAACTGCCTGTAGCTCAGGCCCTGAAGCAAGGATATGCATATTCTTGGTACCATACCAGGAAACACTTTGAAGTTTGTGGAAATGTGGAAGGAATGTAGGAGAATATAACACAATAGATCTGGTAAAAGAAAATACATCATCTTTGAAATGCAAGAGAAAGGCCATAATGTATTATTCCAGCCCATGTGCAATTTATATTTTGGCCACTAGATGGCAGCAGTGTATGTGCAACGTTTTAGACTGATCCAGTTAACCATTGTATTTATGTTCAAAATTATGTTTTATTTATGTTGTATCAAGACTGCCCAAATGTGCCTAATTTGTTTATTAATACCATTTCATGATCAAAATTGTGCACTCTCATCAAACAATAGCATGGTATTCTTTCACTTTAATAGCTACTGTAAATTGGACAGTGCAGTTAGATTTACAAGAATTTAAGCTCTCTGACAATACCAGATATGTCTATGTCCTGGGAAATGTTCTTGTTACATACAACCTCATGCTAATCGCATTAGCCTACGTTAGCTCAACCATGCTGTGGACAGGACACCGATCCCGAAGAAGTTTGAAGAGGATATGCAGAGAAGAATGGGACAAACTCCTCAAATACAGGTGTGCCAAGCTTGTAGAGTCATTCCCAAGAATACTCGAGGCTGTAATCACTGCAAAAGTTGCTTCAGCCTAGTACTGAGTAAAGGATCTGAATACTTTTGTAAATGTATATTTCCCCTCATAGAAACAACCCTGTCATGTTTAATGGCAGAGCAGCAGTCTATTGTGTGGAGGTCCATTTGGGAGCCAGGGTAAATACAGTCTGATGAATACCCTTTGATCCCTTATTCATCCCTCCCCTGTCAAAGATAAGGCTAACAGAGTTGAGAGATAGAGAGATGATTTCTCCTAAGGAGAAATAACGAGAGGGGAGGCCCTGCCGCACCGTCACCAGACAGAGAAAGGAAGAGATGGACAGAGAGAGATGGAGAGAGACAGAGATAGGGAAAGAGAGAGAAAGCACACAGCAAAGCTCACAGCAAATCACAATCTACTTGAACAAAGAAATACTCAACCATTAAGCATTGAAGCCCGAACAAACTACATGCTGTTAAGAAATTGTATAAATTGAAAGAGGGTAGTGTAGAAACCTACCAAAAAACTATTGGCCAACAACTAACCCAATCTCTCCTAGACAACTTCCCAGAATAAATGTTTCCCTGCAATAGTGAAGGTCTACATTTAGCAGTAAGCAACATGAACAGTATATTTAACCTATCAGCTAACATATCACATTTAAATTCAAGCAGAAAACCTAAGAAAACTGACAACAATGAGAAATGGTTTGATGAAGAATACAAAGACTTGAGAAAGAAATTGAGAAACCTGTCAGAGCTGCTAGGAGAACTGGGTGGATGAAGTCAAGCGCAGAGAGCAGGTTTCAAGAAACGTGGATTTAATTTTCCAATACACAGGGAAAACGATCATGCCCTAAAACACACGGGCGCATGAAAAGATGAGTCCAAAAACATCAGACTAAACTGTTCCGAGAAAATAACAAAATCCACATACAAATCCAACACCAACATAACAGAATACAAGCCCGCACAACAGCCAGCGGGCTACCTGCCCTTAAATAGCCTACCCACCAAACTAAACTCAAAACAGGTGCACCCAATCAGCCCAAACTAACAGAAACAAAAAGAAAAGAATCGATGGCAGCTAGTAGGCCGGTGACGACGACCGCCGAGCGCCGCCCGAACAGGAAGAGGCACCATCCTCGGCGGGATTCGTGACAAAGAGAGAGATAAGTGTATTTCTGTACACATTTGTGTTTCTACATAGTAAGTGCAGCTAAGTGTCTGGGTCTCTAGTTTTTGTTTGGATAGGTTTTTCACGAATCCGCGCCGGGATGGGCCTCTCCTGTCGCGGCGCTCGGGCGGTTCTCGTCACCGGCCTAGCTAGCCATCGAATTCTTTTCTTTTTGTTTCTCAGTTGTGCTGATTGGGTGCACCTGTTTTGAGTTTAGTTGGGGCGTTAGGCTATTAAGGGCAGGTAGCCCGCTGGCTGTTGTGCGGGGCTTGTATTCTTATGCTGTGTTGGTTGTATGCTGATTTGATTATTCTCGGAACAGTTTAGTCGCGAGTTTTGACTCATTTTCATCCCGTGATTTTTAGGGCATGATCTCGTTTTCCCTATGTTTGGAAAATTAAAATCCACCTTTCTTGAAATCCTGCTCTCTGCGTTTGACTTCATCCCACCCAGTTTCTCCCCGCCTCATGGCAGCTTCTGACAGAAGCCCGCACCACTCATATGGAGTTCAGCGGAGCAGCGACCACCCCTCACCCAATATGGAGGAGCTGTCACATCATACCGCTCCTCATCGTATCGGATCAGCGATGGACCAGATGAATGGAGAGGAATGGAACGAGGGACAGGAGTGTCTTCCCGACGGCCCCTTCAGCTTCCCCTGCAGACGACACAACCCACTCCACAGGTCATCGCTGGGACCACACCTTTGCGTCTCACCCCCCGAGGGTGTACGATGGAGCAGTGCGGCTGGTTGCCAGGATTCTGACTCCAGCTTGAGCTTTATCTGGCTACCGTGCGTCCGACTCCCCTCGGGTGAGGAGATGTAAGCTCTTGTCTCCCTGTTCTGTCGGGGAGGCCCGTGGACTGGGCCAACGCACAGTCTGAACACCAGACTCCGCTCGGGACCATTCGCGGATTCACCCGCCGGTTGCGGCTCGTGTGTCACACCCACCAGAGGCCGACGGCGTGAGCGTCTGTTCGCACCTCATGACAGGAGACCGAGGAGCGCCCAGGTGATTTCGCTTTAGAGTTCCGGACCTTGGCTGCTGGTGCGGGGTGAATGACAGGGCCTTAATCGCACCTACCGCTTGCAGCCTCCGGGAAGACGTCCGTCGGGAGCTAGCTTGTCGGGACACCACACTCTCCCTCGATGAACTGATAGACATGTCGATCCGACTAGATACTTGGCTAGCTGCCCGCGGGCGTTCAGAGGGTGTCCTGTCCATTTCCACCTCCCAGCCTCCCGCTCCAACTCCGATGGAGTTGGAGGAGCTCTTAGGGGGACCAGAGGAGGTGCTCCTCTTGCACCTACTGTGCCGGAGAGGACACACTTCGGACGGTGCTGGAGGAGTCCAATCTGGAGTCGAGATGGCAGGCGGAAATCACTCCTCGCCACCCCAGTGAGTAGCACAAGACTCACCCAGAGCTCCCCTGTTGGTCACATGTTTGTTTATTTTTTCCCTGCTTTTCCCCTCTCTTCACGCATAAGGCCTAGTCGATTCAAGGCCAGCTGGAGTTTTATGGATCCGACTCGCCCGTAAGTGGGTATCCGCTGGTGCATGCAGTAGACCCCACCTTTTCCCGTGCACTCCTACGATAGCCGACCGTTAATCAGGTTGGTCAGGAGAGGCCACGATTCCGCTGGACATGGTAACCCAGGGGATCATAGGAGCAGATTCAGCTTTACTTATCGATCATCCTGGGTTTCCAGTGGTTTGGGTTCCCTGGCTAGCCATTCACAATCCCCTCATTCCGTGCGACAGGGAGCTCTTCAGGGGTGGTCAAGATGAGTGTTCCAGGTAGGTGGTGTGGGAGTTCCATCGGTGCCACATCGTGGAGAGTCCAGACCAGGTTTCCACTGTGCGCATTCCCCAGAATATGCCGATTTGGTATCGCTTTTAGTAAGAAGGAAGCGACTAAATTACCACCTCATCGACGGTGGGATTGCGTGATAAACCTCCAGGAGAACGCTGCACTTCCCAGGAGTCACGTGTACCCATTGTCACAGAGGAGACGTTGGCTATGGAGACATATGTCACGGAAGCTCTGGGACAAGGGTTCATTCGCCCTCCATGTCACCCGTCTCCTCGAGTTTCTTTTTTGTGAGAAAAAAGGAGGAGGAGGTCTGCGTCCGTGCATTGATTATCGAGGTCTAAATTCAATCACAGTGGGATTTAGTTATCACTACCTCTCATCGCTACGGCGATGGAATCATTCCACGGAGCACGTTTTTTCACAAAACTGGACCTCAGGAGCGCGTATAATCTGGTGCGTATTCGGGAGGAGACGAGTGGAAAACAGCGTTTAGTACCACATCAGGCACTATGAGTACCTCGTCATGCCGTATGGGTTGAAGAATGCTCCAGCCGTCTTCCAATCCTTTGTAGATGAGATTCTCAGGGACTTGCAGGGGCAGGGTGTGGTAGTATAATATGAATGACATCTTGATCTATTCTGCACACGCGCCGCGCATGTCTCCCTGGTGCACAGGGTGCTTAGGCGACTGCTGGAGCATGACCTGTAGCGTAAGGCTGAGAAAGTGTGTTCTCAAACCAGCCGTTTCCTTCCTGGGTTATCGCATTCCACCTCGGGGGTGATGATGGAGTGTGACCGCGTTAACGCCGTGAGTAATTGGCCGACTCCAACCACGGTAAGGAGGTGCAGCGGTTTTTTATGGTTTGCCAATTACTACCGGAGGTTTATCCGGGTTTTGGCCAGTGGCGGCACCCATTACCTCACTGCTGAAGGGGCCGGTGCGTCTACGGTGGTCGGCCGAGGCAGATGGAGCCTTCACCATTGAAGGCAAGGTTTACTGAGGCTCCAGTGTTGGCGCATCGACCCTTCGTTAGCGTTCATAGTGGAGGTGGATGCGTCGAGGCTGGTGTTGGAGCCGTGCTATCACAGCGCTCGGGCACACCACCGAAGCTCCGTCCCTGTGCTTTCTTTTCTAGAAACTGGAGCCGGCGGAGCGGAACTATGATGTGGGGACCGGGGTTACTAGCTATGGTAAAAGCCCTGAAGGTGTGGAGACACTGGTTTGAGGGGGCTAATACCCTTTTCTCATCTGGACTGACCACCGCAATCTGGAGTATATCCGAGAGGCGAAGAGACTGAATCCGCGTCAAGCTAGGTGGCCATGTTCTTACTCTTTTAAGATTTACGATCTCTTACCGACCAGGTTCCCTCAACACTAAGGCCGACGCGCTGTCTCGTCTCTATGACACGGATGACCGGCCCATCGATCCGACTCCCATTCTTCCAGCTCGTGTCTGGTGGCCCGGTAGTATGGAGTTGGACGCGGACATCGAGCGGGCGTTGAGGTTAGAACCTGTGCGTCTCAGTGTCTCTACTGGCCTGAGGTACGTACCGTTTGGTGTTCGTGATCGATTGATTCGGTGGCTCATACACTACCTTCTTCGGGTCATCCAGGGATTGAGAGGAAGTGCGGGGTCTTAGGGGAAATACTGGTGGCCCACCTTGGCTAAGGACGTGAGACTCTATGTCTCTTCCTGCTCGGTATGCGCACAGAGTAAGGCTCCTAGGCACCTGCCTAGAGGGAAGTTACAACCCCTCCCGGTTACAACGGCCATGGTCTCATTTATCGGTAGATTTCCTGACTGATCTTCCCCCGTCTCAGGGAACACTACGTTTTGGTCGTTGTGGATCGGTTTTCTAAGTCCTGTCGTCTCCTTCCATTGCCTGGTCTCCCTACGGCCCTACAGACTGCGGAGGCTCTATTTACCCACGTCTTTCGGCACTACGGGGTGCGGAGGCAATCGTATCTGATCGAGGTCCCAGTTCACGTCCCGGGTACGGAGGGCGTTTATGGAGCGTCTGGGGGTCTCGGTCAGCCTTACTCTGGGTATCACCCGAAAGTAATGGGCAGGTGGAAAGAGTGAACCAGGAGGTGGGTAGGTTCTGAGGTCGTATTGCCAGGACCGGCCAGGAGAATGGGCAAGGTACGTCCCGTGGGCCGAGTTGGCCCAGAACTCACTCCGCCACTCCTCAACTAACATGTCGCCATTTGAATGCGTATTGGGGTACAGCCGGTCTGGTCCGTGGCATCAGAGCCAGACCGAAGCTCTGCGGTGGAGGAGTGGGTACAGCGCTCTAAAAGAGACCTGGCGGGCAGTCCAGGCCTCTCTCAGGCAGGCCAGTGAGCGGCAGAAGAAGGAGCGCTGACGCCACCGCAGTGAGGCCCTGTGTTCGCACCAGGGGACAGGGTCTGGCTCTCGACCCGAACCTGCCCTCCGCCTTGCCCTGCCGGAAGCTGGGGCCGCAGTGTGTGGGGCATTTAAAGTCCTGAGGAGGATAAACGAGGTGTGTTATAGATTACAACTCCCTTCTTACTATCGTATTAACCCCTCGTTTCATGTGTCTTCTCCTAGGCCGGTGGTAGCTGGTCCCCTTCAGGAAGGTGAGGTACCGGAGGTCCCTCCGCCCCTCTGGATATCGAGGGGTCCCCGCGTACGCTGTACGAGCTATTCTGGACTCGAGACGCCGGGTGAGTGGCCTGCAGTACCTCGTTGACTGGGAGGGGTACGGTCCGGAGGAGAGGTGCTGGGTACCGGGGAGAGACATTTTAGATCTTCCCTCTTGGCTGATTTCCACCGTCGCCACCCGGATTGTCCTGCGCCTCGCCCTCCGGGTCGTCCTCGAGGCCGGGGTCGGCGCGCTGCGGGAGCCGCGCGTCAGAGGGGGTAA
>NC_036842.1:29895720-29911984 GCF_002910315.2 Salvelinus sp. IW2-2015
TGCTGCCAACAAGCAGAGTTCATTCTCAGCCTATGCTTCCCTCCAGTCCCTCGACTTCTTGGCACTGACGGAAACATGGATCACCACAGATAACACTGCTACTCCTACTGCCTCTCTCCTCGTCTGCCCACGTGTTCTCGCACACCCGAGAGCTTCTGGTCAGCGGGGTGGCGGCACGGGATCCTCATCTCTCCCAAGTGGTCTTTCTCCCTTTCTCCCCTTACCCATCTGTCTATCGCCTCCTTTGAATTCCATGCTGTCACAGTTTACCAGCCCTTTCAAGCTTAAACATCCTTATCATTTATCGCCCTCCAGGTTCCCTTGGAGAGTTCATCAATGAGCTTGATGCCCTGATAAGCTCCTTTCCTGAGGACGGCTCACCTCTCACAGTTCTGGGTGACTTAACCTCCCACGTCTACCTTTGACTCATTCCTCTCTGCCTCCTTCTTTCCACTCCTCTCCTCTTTTGACCTCACCCCTCACCTTCCCCCCTACTCACAAGGCAGCAATACGCTCGACCTCATCTTTACTAGATGCTGTTCTTCCACTAACCTCATTGCAACTCCCCTCCAAGTCTCCGACCACTACCTTGTATCTTTTCCTCTCGCTCTCATCCATCACTTCCCACACTGCCCCTACTCGGATGGTATCGCGCCGTCCCAACCTTCGCTCTCTCTCCCCGCTACTCTCTCCTCTTCCATCCTATCATCTCTTCCTCCTGCTCAAACCTTCTCCAACCTATCTCCTGATTCTGCCTCCTCAACCCTCCTCTCCTCCCTTTCTGCATCCTTTGACTCTCTATGTCCCCTATCCTCCAGGCCGCTCGGTCCTCCCCTCCTGCTCCGTGGCTCGACGACTCATTGCGAGCTCACAGAACAGCGGCTCCGGTGCAGCCGAGCGGAAATGGAGGGAAAACTCGCCTCCCTGCGCGACCTGGCACATCCATTTCACTCGCAGATCGGCAGTTCCAGAGGCTGCCGGAGACCTGGGACTCCACGTGGGTGGTGCGCGCTGGGACCACCAGGTTAGGGTGGCCGCGGCCACGCGGTGTGAAGCGTTTGTATGGTCTGTGCAGAGAGGAGAGAACAGGGATAGACAGACACATAGTTGACAGGCTACAGAAGAGGCTACGCTAATGCAAAGGAGATTGGAATGACACGTGAACTACACGTCTCGAATGTTCAGAAAGTTAAGCTTGCGTTGCAGAAATCTTATTGACCAAAATTATTAAAATGATACAGTACTGCGGAAGTACATTAAATGATACTATATACAGACCACAAATTCAAATAGGCTATTCATGAACTCTTCAACATTATACTCCGCTCTGGGATCTTCTCAACCAAGGTCTGGTTGAGTCAAACCCCAATCCACAAAGGTGGAGACAAATCTGACCCTAATAATTACAGTGGAATCTCAGTCAACAGCAATCTTGGAAAAATCCCCTGTAGTATCATCAACAGCAGACTCCAACATTTCATCAGTGAAAACAATGTCCTGAGCAGATGTCAAATTGTCTTCTTACCAAAATAGCGTGTCAGACTACGTATGCACCCTGTACACCCTTATTGACAAACAAATAAAACAAAACAAAGGCAAAGTCTTCTCGTGCTTTGTTGATTTCAAAAAAGCTTTGACTCAATTTGGAATGAGGGTCTTCTATACAAATTAATGGAAATCGGTGTTGCAGGAAAAACATTACATTATGAAATCAATGAACACAAAGTGTATAGTTAAAATTGGCAATAAACACACAGATGTATTTTCCTAGGGCTGTGTGGTGAGACAGGGATGCAGCTTGAGTCCCACCCTCTTCAACATTTATATCAATGAATTGCAGAGGGCGCTAGAACAGTCTGCAGCACCCGGCCTCCCCCACTGGACTCGGAAATCAAATGTCTACTGTTTTCTGATGATCTGAGTGCAGAATTCAACAAACCCAATTCAACAAACCCTAAACAATGCATGCAGAGCAGAATTAGGACTATACCCGCTAATTATCAAAATCCAGAAAAGAGCTGTTCAATTCTACAACCACCTAAAAGCAAGCGATGCCCACACTTTCCACACAAAGCCCTCACCTACAGAGAGATTAACCTAGAGAAGGGTCCCCTCAGACAGCTGGTTCTGGTGCTCTGTTCACAAACACAAACCCCACAGAGCCCAAGGCCAGCAACACAATTAGACCCAACTGAATTATTAGAAAGCAAACAGATAACTGTTTGACACACTGGAATGAATCAAATTGGAATGCTATCTGGCTCTAAACAGAGAGTACACAGTCGCAGAATACCTGACCACTGTGACTGACCCAAAATTAAGAAAATCCTTGACTATGTATAGACTCAGTGAGCATAACCTTGCTATTTAGAGAGGTTGCCAAAGGCAAAGAAGACAGGATTCATGCCCACTGTCCACACAATGTGGTGGAAACTGAGCTACGCTTCCTGACCTCCTGCCAAATATATGACCACATTAGAGACACATATTTCCCACAGATCACACAGATCCACAAAGAATTTTTTTTTTTTTTTTACTATTAATTAAAAAAATGTTGATGTTGTTAAATTTGTTTCCTCTCAATTTTGTTTATTTCACTTGCTTTGTCAATGTACACATATGTTTCCCATGCCAATAAAGCCCCTTTGAATTGAATTGAAACGAGTGACAATGCAGAAAGAGAATCATTACAAAATGCCTCTCATCTGGAAGAGGGTGAGGAAGAGAAGGTGGAAAGGAGGAGAAGAGGAGAGGGATAGGTCAAACCTACTATCACTGTCTTATGTACTATGGCTGTAGCAGCCAGACATTGTGTATGTGTGAGCAGTAGATGTAGTGCCAGTTGTTTTTCTCACTCCCGCCTCTAACCATAAGAAAATGAATTGTTAGCGTGTGTGCCTGCGTTGCCGTGTATGAGGGTCTGTTTACTGTCTTCCTGTTCTTCAATAGTCTGGAACGTGGTGGAGTGTTTATTGTGCAATCAGTCTTCTCTCTAAATGAAAATGAGGGGAGGCCTGCATCTATGGATGGAGTGGGAGACAGCAAAAGAGAGAGCGAGTTAGTCATAAACAGTATGAGAATGAGAGAGAGGGGAGGTTTTTAAACAGTGAGATAAACAGTGCAAGAGAGCGAGGGGGAGAGTGAATGAAAGCGAGAGAGCGATAGAGGAGAGCGAGGAGAGGCAGCTGTTTATTCAAGCATAATTATATTACAGCTAGATGGTCCTGTGGAGGGGAATCATTAGATGGGTAACCATGATGGATGGATCAAGACAAGGATGGAGGTGGGGGATGGAGGGAGAGAACGAGCGAGGCAGAGGAGAGATCTACAGCTCATGGGCCAAGATAGAGTCCCCAACCTCTGACCCCCATCCCATCATCCGCCTCAGGAAGCCTCCTACTGATAGACTGAGGGAAGACACCTGTCATCAAAAGATAATGGTGGTGTTAACACAAGAGCTCTCTGTCAGCACAGGAGGTCTTGCCCTCTCACTCTCTTGTTTTCTCTCTCTCTCTCTGTCTCTATCTCTGTCTCTGTCTCTCTCTGTCTCTCTCTCTCTCTCTCTCTACCTCTGTCTCTCGTTCTCTAACTTTGTGCTAACCCTGTGCTCTCTCTGTACAGGGCCAGATTAGTCACTTAATATAACTCCAATAAGCCCCAACACTGACGATCCGTTTATATTTGTTATAATTGTGTTCGTGGAAACAAGTCCATCAACCAATCAGAAATATGATTGTGTAGGTCCTGGATTGTCTTCAGGGAGGGACTCATGCCGTGATATAGTGTTGTTATGACTATTCTGAGAGTTATTTGTTATCCAATGGGTTTATTTCTCAGTCCTTGGGGGTTTTCTAGCTGACCCCCTGTTCTAAACCACTAACTCTCAAGCCCCATTTCCAAACAACAGTTAGACTGTAGAATCCTGTGGTAAAGTCCTCCAGAATGCAGCAGGGTTTAGAACAGGGCCAGGTTGTCAAACTCATTTTGCCCTGGAGGCTGCATTTGGTCCTCAAAGAGGTCCGGAGAGTACTGAAAATTGGTTATATTTCCTTGCCATCAAAATCTGTAAAAAAGAGTCCTCTATCCATCATTTTTAAAATGTTCAATGCTCCCTGACTGTCTAGCTTTCATTTAGGTGATTATTAGCGGCTGGACACAGTCAAGAAACTGTATGAATGTAGGTCCATTATCATTTCTACATAGTTTTGATCTGATTTTAGTCATTTTAAAATAATATACAAAATAAATAAAAACACCTGAGTGCCAGACCCCTGGGTTAGAAGCACAGAAAAGCCTAATTATCCACTATCTAGTCAACCAGTCAGCCTTACAAAGCGTTTATTGCCTTACTGCCTGCACGGCCCGGCTTTACTCTGCTCTGTCCTAATAGAGAAATAGTAAAACAAATCTCCTTGCCTTGTTGTATAATATTACCCCTTTGTTTTCCTCCAGCGTAGCAGGAAAGGCCTTGAGTTTTGAGTTCCCTCACTGTAGCTCCCTCTCCTCTGTTTGTATATCTCACATAGATAGAACACGACACAGTGAGAGATGAGGAATGTTAAAGGCATTCTAGACACAGTTAAAACCTCTTGGGTTCTGTTATTTTTTTCTCAGGAAACATGGTGCAGAATGTAAACTAGACTCCAATGATTCCACACCAGAGTGAGGGTGGTATACTCCCTACCTTGGTTGTTGAGGGGTGCATTCTAGTGCTTTCAGGTAGGTGTTCTTAGAATCCATTCAGGATCTAAACATTTTGATTTAACTAAAAACAGTGTTGAATGAGGAGATTCATTGTCCCTGCTATCATCAAGGGGATATGATGATTGCTTTGCATCAGGTGGTGCTGTGCTGTAGGTGGTTCTTCACCATACATGGAGATGAAAGCACAACAGACTCCATTCTATGGACACAATGGCTGCTTTTTCTTCTCCTCATTGTTGCCAAAGACACTGCCCACTGGGTGGCAGGAGGCAATACATGTCTGGTGTGTGGATAATGGGACGATTTCATTGCTGGATTGGAACACAATAAATCAAACCAGCAGGGATACTAAGAGGTAGGCGTCTAGTTAGCTAACTGCTGTGCATCGACACATATTAGGTTATATAGGTATTAGTACCTACCACAGGAGGTTGGTGGCACCTTCTTTGGGGAGAACGGGCTTGTGGTAATTGCTGGAGCGGAATGGGTGGAATAGTATCAAATACATCAAACACAAGGTTTCCATGTGTTTGATACCATTCAGTTTGCACCATTCCAGCCATTATTATGAGCCGTCCTCCCCTCAGCAGCCTCCACTGGTACCTACATACAGTATACCAGCAAATATCATCAATGTTAGCTGTAGAGGGGGGATTGTTATGGGTAATTGTTAGTCAGGGATAAATACAGCACAGGCGCAGTAAATATGCCATATGCAGGTTATTCGTTTTTTCATTATTATCTTTCTTTATTCTGTTTTTTGTTGTTCCTTTACAGGTGGAAAAATATGTGCAAAAGGGATGTGCATGATGTCACCATACACTCTTCAGATGGAGGATCATGTCAACTTTTTGTTGCAAACAAACCAGTTGACAGAGAGAGACAGACAGCTAGGGTGACACACTGGGATTTCATCTTGGCTGTTTGTACTGTAGCTAATTCAATTTAGGATATCCACAATGTTTCAGCTCGTGTACACCAACAGCAGGGCTGGATGACTCATTCCCATTGGTAACACTCTGGAGAGGAGAGCTAGATCCATATCACAACTTTTACCATTACTGGCTGACAAACACTTGGCTCTGAAAGTCTTCTCAAAGCCACTGCTATCTGTAAGGTTTTAAAGGAATAGTTCACCACCGCAAAACCAAAAAACCAAAGTTTGTCACATGGATATCGTATTTCGGACACGCACACACGTTCACACACGTCTCGATATTCACACAGCTTGTTCAATGTCTTCATCTGTAATGGAGATTGATAGATATGTACCGTAGCTACGTTACATGTTTCTGAACAGGATGAGAAGAACCTCTTTAACTAATAAATGCTATTGCTTACTTCCTCTGCCAAATGCCCTAATGATATGCTAATGTACGTACCTCTTAATCTGTGGATAAGATAAACATTTTCTCTCCTCAAACCAAACTAGCCGAGTGCCCTTCTCTCCCCATCAGCTGTACTGTGTCCCAAATGGCACCCCGTTTCCTATATAGTGCACTACTTTTAATCACATCTTTGGTCAAAAGTAGTGCACTATAAAGGGTATTGAATGAATTTCGGACACACCATGATTAGGAGGGTCTCTCTAATGGCATATCCTTCATTGGACACGATGCCAAGCGAGGAAATTAGCCCTAAATTCATACAAATAGCTCCCCGGCTAAAAAGTGTTTTCTGGCTAATTGATGGAGGAGAATACTTATCAGTATCTGTTAGTCATAGTTCTGCGAGTCCATAATGAAGATTTATGGCCACAACCATGAGACTGTGTCCCACATGGTACTCAAATCCTTATATAGTGCACTGCTTTTGACCAGAGCCCTATGAGCCTTGGTCAAAAGCAGTGCACTACACAGGGAATAGGGTGCCATTTGGGGCCAGGCCAGGAGCTTTGCAGCATGTTGGAGTTGGCATTCACTATCTGGCTGTGTTGAATTTTATTCTGAAGTGGATGTAATGTAGGAATGGGCTTCAACTAGAGAGCTTGAGTGCCCTGTATTGCCGTTGCTACATGGAGATATTGCAGAGATATAGACGATCATCTTTCTCATTTACTTTAAAGCACAGATTAGCCACGCACTCCAGTGAGTACTGTACATATGCACATAATACCCCTCACATGGCTATGATGACTCTTTTATTCTGCACAGTGGGATATCCCTTTCTCCCTCTGTCTCTATTTTCCTTTCCCATTAGCCCATATGTAAATCTGTCACCACCTCCTTCTAACTCACGGCTTAGATGTGGAATTAAAAACCAGGCATGGCTCTCACATTCACACAGACTGTATGAGCCCCATCCAACATAGATAAACCAGCATGATCTTTTCCATTGACTAACTTTTGAAAAGATTATGTTTAATTAAAGACAAGTGTCGTGATAATAATACTGAAGAGGCAAATTATACATTTATTGTTTGAAAATCACAGGTTGATTGTTAACAATGCATTTAAACTATGCATGCAAATTCATTAACAATTTATTGTAGGAAAATTAGCTACATGTTTGATTGTTAACCTTGCATATAATTTATACCTCTTACAAATGGTAAGGTGTGTAGTTTCTACTCTCTGTTCATTTAATTCCTATAGGCTTCACTTCATGTGATCGTTATCAGAAGCCATGGACCATGGGAACTGTTGAATTAACAATGCATCTCTGTAATAAACGGATGTGTGTTAAAGAAAATAATCCTCATATTCAGGCTCCAGCATACAAAAATACATCATTGATTCACCCCTAACTCATTACAAGTCATGCACAATGAATTGTAAGCATCATTAGAAGCAGTATAGCATCTTGTATGTGTGCCTGTGTTCTCCCCAAATTATATTTAAGGGCTTGTTTTTCTGTCCAATGCTGATGTGTGCTTCTGAGAAGTCCTGACTGGTTGCTGTGTTATATTCAACCCCATTCATACCCTGAGGTCTTGGGCCTAATTTCTATCCTAGGCCGAGTCACTCCTGACATCCTGGCTTCGTCCCAAATGGCACCTTATACCCTATAGTACTTTTGACCAGAACTCTATGGGAAAGTAGTGCACTACAGTATAAAGAGGATGTGGTGCCTTTTGGGACGTTATAATTGACTCCACCTAACTAACAGCCAGTCAGCAGGCAGCAGAGGAGGCAGAGACTGTGTCTGAAATGGCACCATATTCCCTATACATACAGCCCCATAGGGCTCTGGTCCAAAGTAGTGCACTATATAGGGAAAAGGATGCCATTTGGGACACAGCCAAAGAGAGGATGCTGGCGCTCCCTACATTTTGTCACCATTAGTATTAGCTTTGATTAACTCTCACATCTTCTGACCTCCCGTTACCCACAAGTCTCTTCTGATCAATATGTAAGACAAATGCATGTAACCCTTGCTTGACCTCTTCAGGTTCTGCCAACTGTTGTGCAGTTGTGTATGTGGAGGGTGGTGTATGTAAGTGTGTGTGTGTGTGTGTGTGGGGGGGGGACAGTAGGTGCATTGTGGGTGCTAATGTGCATGTGTTTCTATCCAATGTTTGCCTATTTGGCTTCAATAGTGACTCCCAAGCTGTGCCTAGATGCCAATATAGCACTTGAGACAATTTACAGAAGTTTACTCAGTGAGTAATTCATTACCAATAAATGGGGGGAAGAATGACAGTAGTGCAACATCATAACTAGTGAATGTAAACATGTTGTGGTATATACACATTGTACTTTCAACCTTATACTAAATCAAATAACCTAATTTCTAATTCAATCCCCATTATATTTTCAGTTGTTAAGTCTGAAAAAAAGAAAAAACGAGAAAGAATAGAGCTAGACAACAGATCAGGCTTAAGTGACAAGAGTTAACTTCTTGAGCAGGCGTCAGCTCTGAGGCAACATAGAAATTGTGCTGTTCGAATTAGAAGCCCTAGTTAACACTGAAGGCATCTGTTTCAGATTACTGTAATTATTATAATCACTCTGATGACACACAGCTGTGGGCTAGCACTATTGCACTATACCCGAGGAATGCCTTAGCCAGGGAGAAGAGAAGGGGAAGGGAGCGAGAAGGAGATGGAGAAGAGGAGATGGGGAAGAGGAGCGAAGGAAGGAGAGAATTGGGAAGAGGTGGGAAAGGAGGAGGAGAGATTGGAGAGGATAGGAGAGGAGATGGGAAGGAGAGAGAGGAGTGAGAGAGAGGGAGGAGATTGAGAGGAGGAAGAGATGGAGGGGAGGAGGAGCGTTGAGGAGGAGAGTGGAGGAGTTAGGGGAGGGGAGATGGAGGGGGAGATGGAGGGGGGAGGGAGAGAGGGAGGAAGGGGACATCATCCTAGGATAAAGTAATCTCAAATACATTTAGGAATAATCTGATTTTTGGGTCAGAGATTTCATACAAACACATGGACGATTGGAGGGCACAGTTAAAGAAAGTGATAAGGAGAAGGAGACCAAAAGAGAGCGAAAGAGTGGGAATGAAATTAAGAGTGTGAAGGGGAGATAATGCAGTAAGGGATACACGAGGGCAGAACATAGTAAAGAGTGAGAGAGAAGAAGAGAGGGGAAAAGAGGGGAAATAGTTAAAGGGAGAAGACATAACAGATAAAAGAAGGGAGAGGATAGAGTGAAGAAAGAGGAAGAGAGAGGAAGAAAGAAAGGGAGCGACCACCTGCTGGTGGAACAGCAACATAATCGCCTAGTGACCTTTTCACTAAATCACCCCTTCCAGCCTTTCTTCCAGATAACTGGCAAACCGAGACCTGTGACATACAGGCAGGCAGGCAGGCAGGCAGGCAGGCAGGCAGGCAGGCAGGCAGGCAGGCAGGCAGGCAGGCAGGCAGACAGACATATTCCATATTCTGTAACTGGTCACAGAGACCTGTAAAGACAGACAGACAAACAGACAGACAGACAGACAGACAGACAGACAGACAGACAGACAGACAGAGACAGACTGTCACTGACAGACAGACATGATACCATGTTATCTATCAACATTAGCATATTCTGAAACAACCTTTACACACAGCAGTCAATTACAAGGTAAGAGGAGTTTCTCTTGATATTTCCAGTTGCTATTTGAAAACCTTGTGACAGACAGAAAACCTTGGAACAGAGAAATCCGAGGGGGCGTTTCGCAAGAGGCGGATTGGCAATTCTGGCAATTTTTGTTGTTGTGTGGGCTGGTCGAAAATTGACACACACACACACACCATTTTTGTCATATATATACAATAAAACAAGGAAAAAAGTGACATGGCCGGTTCTACTTTGTATTTATTTGGTATTTTATTAGGATCCCCATTAGCTGTTGCAAAAGCAGCAACTACTCTTCCTGGGGTCCACACAAAACATGAAACATGACATAATGCAAAACATCAATAGACAATAACAGCTCAAGGACAGAACTAAATACATTTAAAAAAAGGAATCTATAATGAGCTTTTTGCTGATCAGTGGGAAATGGCCGGCGCCCCAACCAAAATGGGATGGTCCGGTTTTCTGATAGCCTGAGCTGAGGTCAAACACGACATCTGCAAAGAGACCTGCTCGGACTCAGTTAGACATCCAAGACCATGGAAAGGGTGCCTATAAATGTGACCGACCGGCTCGGTCTTATGTAGCAACATTTGAAATGGTGTCTTTTACATTAGATAAAAGTAGAGATTCAGAGCTAGAAAATGACATATCACACACTACAATTGAGGAACAATGGGGAAGTTATTCTGCTTTGAAAGTTGATAAACTTGTAACCTCACTTTTGAGATAATGGCCTTTAAATATTTTGGTACCTACAGGAGAGCTCTTCTTTGTCTACATCCATTCAGCATCGTTCACATCCTTTTAAGCTTTAGCCCCACCCATCTCTTTAAGGATTCACATGTGAGGCCATGTACTAAACAACCAAAGATTTAAAGACTAAAGAATGGCTTATACTATTGGTGTGTTCGTAAATTTTATCTGGAGTACCAGAGTGTGGTCTCGGCGTTCATAATCTCAGAGCGTTTCACTTTCGGATCACATGCTCTGGCTGAAAAGTAGGTTTGATCGAAGAGTTCTGACAGCAGTCAAGCAACCAATCTAACTGGACAATGTTGATTAGCATGCTAGCTACTTCCAGACAAATGAGAGATCAGCTCACTCTGATCATTTTACTCACCCTAGCAGAGCTGGTTAGGCTGTTTTTATGTCATCCAGAGTGTTGGTGACTGCAACAGTGCTGCTGGCAACAATTTAATTACGCTTTTTTTTGCTAATGTTTACTGACACTGGCCATATTCAACGGTGTTGAGCGTTCATAAATGTGTCAGTTATTCTGCGCTCTGGCACACTCAGACGAGATTACTCTGAAATTGGAAAAGATACCCAGAGCGGATTTACCATCTACGTCTATCGACAGTTGTCACAGTGACACCATAAACATTCTATTAAAATAGTTACTTGCATAGTGGAGTCTTTTGTTTAGACATGTAGCTAGCTAGATAAACAATTAACCATAATCCCAACTCATAACGTTACTACCCTGTATGAAACTGCAGGTAGCTAACCAACCAGGTTCAATGTTAGCTAGCTTACATTAGGCTATAACTAGCAATGCAAATGGCTCTGAGATGCAAATAATATTACTACATCGATCATACAGGTAATGTTAACTAACTAGCCAGCCATTATTTCTGCCCCCCCCAAACATTTTTATAGTAGTGACGCACGACATATGCCTAGTTTCCTGAAACGAGTCACAAATGTAGAAAGAGCAAATTCTACATTGTCACCTCACTCAAAACATACTTTTTTGTGTGGCTAAAACCATGATTTAGTCAAACAGTAAAGTGCATTATCCTCATGATTCCTGTAATGAGAGTGTCTGCACTTCCTCTGTACCTGTACCCCCACTGGGGCCTGCTGCTGTGATGAGCGAGCCACTCTCCCCCATGTGCTCAAGTGAAAATGTGCCTATGATTTATGTAATTCATCTCTATTGAACCCCCCCAAAACTAGGACATGCTGGATTTCTATTTTGACAGTAAAATATAGCAAGTATACTATAGTCTAATTGTTAACACATAATTCATGACAATCACTGGATTAGGTTGCACATAAAATATATTGAATCATGCATTCCTGATCTGAAGTGTTAGATGAAACTGCTTATTTCTTGAATACCTCAGTAGCCTATTTATTATACTTCTTAATAAAGCACTATGCATGACTTTATACGATGCTTACACATGGGCTGGTGCCACCAACTGTAAAAGTTAGCGGCACCAGTGACACCAGGGGAACATGTTAGTCTGGTGTTGATAAAATGTCAGGGCCGAATTCTTGACCAAGTCTGCCCCTGCGTTTCACAGATGTGTTATATAGCCATCACCTACAGTTGAAGTCGGAAGTTTACATACACCTTTGCCAAATACATTTAAACTCAGTTTTTCACAATTCCTGACATTTAATCCTAGTAAAATGTCCCTGTCTTAGGTCAGTTAGGATCACCACTTTATTTTAAGAATGTGAAATGTCTGAATAATAGTAGAGATAATTATTTATTTCAGCTTTAATTTCTTTCATCACATTCCCAGTGGGTCAGAAGTTTACATATACTCAATTAGTATTTGGTAGCATTGCCTTTAAATTGTTTAACTTGGGCCAAACGTTTCGGGTAGCCTTCCACAAGCTTCCCACAATAAGTTGGGTGAATTTTGTCCCATTCCTCCTGACAGAGCTGGTGTTACTGAGTCAGCTTTGTAGGCCTCCTTGCTTGCACACACTTTTTTTAGTTCTGCCGACAAATGTTCTATGGGATTGAGGTCAGGGCTTTGTGATGGCCACTCCAATACCTTGACTTTGTTAAGCTTAAACAATTTTGCCACAACTTTGGAAGTATGCATGGGGTCATTGTCCATTTCAAATCAAATTTTATTTGTCACATACCCATGGTTAGCAGATGTTAATGCGAGTGTAGAGAAATGCTTGTGATTCTAGTTCTGACCATGCAGTAATATCTAACAAGTAATCTAACAATTTCACAACAACTACATTATACACACAAGTGTAAAGGAATGAATAAGAATATGTACATAAAAATATATATGGACGAGCGATGGCCGAATGGCATAGGCAAGATGCAGTAGATGGTATAGAGTACAGTATATACATATGAGATGAGTAGTGTAGGGTATGTAAACATTATATAAATTTGCATAGTTTAAAGTGACTAGTGATACATTTATTACATCCAATTTTAAATTATTAAAGTGGCTAGATATTGAGTCAGTATGTTGGTAACAGCCACTCAATGTTAGTGATGGCTGTTTAACAGTCTGATGGCCTTGAGATTGAAAAACAGATTATATCTCTCGGTCCCTGCTTTGATGCACCTGTACTGACCTTACCTTCTGGATGATAGCGGGATGAACAGGCAGTGGCTCGGGTGGTTGTTGTCCTTGATGATCTTTTTGGCCTTCCTGTGACATCGGGCGGTGTAGGTGTCCTGGAGAGCAGGTAGTTTGCCCCCGGTGATGCGTTGTGCAGACCTCACTACCCTCTGGAGAGCCTTATGGTTGTGGGCAGAGCAGTTGGCGGTGATACAGCCCAACAGGATGCTCTCGATTGTGCATCTGTAAAAGTTTGTGAGTGTTTTTGGTGACAAGCCAAATTTCTTCAACCTCCTGAGGTTGAAGAGGAGCTGTTGCACCTTTTTCACCACGCTGTCTGTGTTTAGGTGGACCATTTCAGTTTGTCCGTGATGTGTACGCTGAGGAACTTAAAGCTTTCCACCTTCTCCATTACTGTCTCGTCGATGTGGATAGGGGGGTGCTCCCTCTGCTGTTTCCTGAAGTCCACGATCATCTCCTTTGTTTTGTTGATGTTGAGTGTGACGTTATTTTCGGGCGGTGTGAGGTTATTTTCTTGACACCACACTCCGAGGGCCCTCACCTCCTCCCTGTAGGCCGTCTCGTCGTTGTTGGTAATCAAGCCATCCACTGTAGTGTCGTCTGCAAACTTGATGATTGAATTGGAGGCATGCATGGCCACGCAGTCATGGGTGAACAGGGAGTACAGGAGAGGGCTGAGAACGCACCCTTGTTGGGCTTGATGACGAGTTTGGAGGGTACTATGGTGTTAAATGCTGAGCTGTAGTCGATGAACAGCATTCTTACATAGGTATTCCTTTTGTCCAGATGGGTTAGGGCAATGTGCGGTGTGATTGCGATTGCGTCGTCTGTGGATCTATTGGGACGGTAAGGAAATTGGAGTGGGTCTAGGGTGTCAGATAGGGTGGAGGTGATATGATCCTTGACTAGTCTCTCAAAGCACTTCATGATGACGGAGGTGAGTGCTACGGGGCGATAGTCATTTAGCTCAGTTACCTTCGCTTTCTTGGGAACTGGAACAATGGTGGCCCTCTTGAAGCATGTGGGAACAGCAGACTGGGATAAGGATTGATTGAATATGTCCGTAAACACACCAGCCAGCTGGTCTGCGCATGCTCTGAGGACGCGGCTAGGGATGCCGTCTGGGCCGGCAGCCTTGCGAGGGTAAACACGTTTAAATGCTTTACTCACGTTGGCTGTGGTGAAGGAGAGCCCGCAGGTTTTGGTAGCGGGCCGTGTCAGTGGCACTGTATTGTCCTCAAAGCGAGCAAAGAAGTTGTTTAGTTTGTCTGGGAGCAGGACATTGTGGTCTGCGACGGGGCTGGTTTTCTTTTTGTAGTCCGTGATTGACTGTAGACCCTGCCACGTACCTCTCGTGTCTGATGCTATTGAATTGCGACTCTACTTTGTCTCTACACTGACGCTTAGCTTGTTTGATTGCCTTGCGGAGGGAATAGCTACACTGTTGTATTCGGTCATGTTTCCGGTTGCCTTGTCCTGATTAAAAGCAGTGGTTCGCGCTTTCAGTTTTGCACGAATGCTGCCATCAATCCACGGTTTCTGGTTGGGGAAGGTTTTAATAGTTGCTGTGGATACAACATCACCGATGCACTTGCTAATACACTTGCTCACCGAATCAGCGTATTCAACAAATGTTATTGTCCGACGCTATGCGGAACATATCCCAGTCCACGTGATCGAAGCAATCTTGAAGCGTGGAATCAGATTGATGGACCAGCGTTGAACAGACCTGAGCACGGGCGTTTCCTGTTTTAGTTTCTGTCTATAGGCTGTGTCGTGTCTTTGGCTATGCCGGATTAAGTGATATGACATGCTATTCTATAAAATCCTTTCTCCGTAATAACTATTACCTGATTGAGCTAATCATATAAATATAATTAAATAGAAATAATATTTATAGAGCTGTTATCTTCCGAATAAACTCTTAAAGACCTAGTAATATTTTACATCAATAGCAGTCAATATTAATCGTCACCTTAATTCAGTCTCATCTGAAAGTTGTAAATTCTTGGTTATCTTCACGAACCCTGGCTAACAAGTTGAATCAGCAATACAAAATTGGGTTTAATTATTTATGTACTCAATACCTAACTAATCACACAGAATTACATATACACAGAATGAATCATACCTTGATTAAAAATTACGTCATAAAGGAAAACATCCCTAGCCGGCGGAACAGATATGACAGCTGGTTACACAAAAGAAAAGGGGGCTGGGTTTGAGTGAAAGAGCGGGAAAACTTGAGGAACCAAGGGAGAAGCCATGCTATCGTAAATACAGTATCTTATGCATTCTAAATTACCGCCCATTTGGAAAAGGAAAATGCAATAAATATTTACTCTGAGCTGCACTTCGGTAGGTTGGTGGTAGATGGGAGGCCGTGTTGCCCAACCGAGTCCTTTGTCCTTTGAAGAATGTCTCTTCTGGTAAATTGGATACGTGGTAGTAACGTCGTTGTGTGGTAGACGGGATACTCTGTTCTTTCCTAATTTACGTTTGCAGCTGCTGTTGCTAACTCAACGTCTAGGCGGTATCACTTCTGTAGTGAATAAAAGTTCAAAGTTCATACCATTCGCAACCAAAGCTCACGCTGATGTTGGCTTAGTTCTGTAGTTGACATGTTAGTCCTTTTCAACGTATKGACCGYCGTCCTCACATCCTTGGAACAGRWAGGTTACATTTTCGTCAAGGGCTYATATAGYGGAGGGAGAAAAGGGRTGTGTTTCATAATTTACAACCTATGTCTCTTCACGTGGGCGGGCCACTGAGTCGGGCCTAATTCACTCATGAAAACCCAATTCTCACATTTTAGAAGCTAAAATCACATTTCATCCCATCACAAATAATTTCATATTCAAACATTTAAATTGAACAACAATTCCATGTGAATCCGATACCTCTGATGTTTAGACTTTCCACTGTAGAGTTTATGTCATTCTATCATTGATGAGAATGTCCCAGATGACAACCGAACTGTCATAATATACATTAAGTACCACCGCATATGTTCAATTGGTCGGATTACCAGAATATAGTTAACCTCTAACGAGCCTCTACCCCGGGTCCGGGAGCACCCCCCATCCCCCCACACACTGATTAGCATAGCTAGCATAGCTTCACAAGTAGATAGTAGCATCTAAATATCATTAAATCACAAGTCCAAGACACCAGATGAAAGATACAGATCTTGTGAATAAA
>NC_036842.1:29912532-29921585 GCF_002910315.2 Salvelinus sp. IW2-2015
TGGAGAAATGTCCTCTGGTCTGATGAAACAAAGTAGAACTGTTGGGCCATAATGACCATCGTTATGTTTGGAGGAAAAAGGAGGAGACTTGCAAGCCGAAGAACTCCATCCCAACTGTGAAGCGACGGGGGTGGCAGCATCATGTTGTGGGGGCGCTTTGCTGCAGGAGGACTGGTGCACTTCACAAAATAGATGGATCATGAGATTGGAAAGTTATGTGATATATTGAAGCAAAATCTTGATTATAATCACAGCCGTTATATACAGTATATCCCCCCAATGGCACTGAATGAACTTCATTGGACTCTGTGTAAACTGGAAACCACAATATCCTGAGGCTGCATTCATTGTAGCTGGGGATTTTAACAAGGCTTATCTGAAAACATGAACTCCCGAAATTTGATCAGCATGTCGAATGCGCTACCCGGGCGGAAAAACTTCCGCGACGCATACAAAGCCCTGCCCTGCCCTCCTTTCGGAAAATCTGACCACGACTCCATTTTGTTGCTCCCAGCTGTCATGACGTTGGCCTGGGGGTAGGTTTATGACAGTCATAAATACCTCTCCCCCCCCCCTTTTCCCTCTCTCTACCCTACTGATGTAAATTTGAAAACCCTTTGTTAACATAGAGATTCTGGGAACATCAGAAAGTGGGGGGAAATTAACTTCTTGGAACTATAGGGGGTGCTGTTCCGCATTAGCATATTTGTGTCTCCAAATTAAACTGCCTCGTGCTAAATTCTTGATCGTACAATATGCATATTATTGTTATTATTGGATAGAAAACACCTTCTAGTTTCTATAGAAGTTGGAATTTTGTCTCTGAGTGGTACAGAACAATTTCTACACGCACTTTTCATGACAGGGTTCAGAATTTCAGACATTTTTACCTCTGATCTGGAGTCTGTTTTTAAGGCGACAGTGAATGCTATGAAGAAACCGACACTGCTACGTCTTCCTCTGGGTGTCTGTACGTCATCACGTTTTCAATGGAATCGATGGGACATTCACAGCCCATTATAAAGACCAAAATGTAATAGAGACCGCCCTTTCTCGTCGTGCGCCTGAAGCGTGAAGGCCATCGGACTTGCCTCGTTCCAAATCGTTGTCTAACCAGCAATATTTCTCCGGTCATGTTTTCAGTCGTTATAGTTGTTAAAACATCATAACTGTAGTTAATTTGAACCGTTTTTAAGGCAATTTATATCCGTTTAGTGCGATTTGAGGAATTTATTTGTTGTGCACTCTGAAACTTTGGGACACGTTTTGGGGTGTCGGTCTGGTGGTGGACATTTCGAAGGACAGAGGGACATCTATCGACCAAAAGACGTTTATAACATAGAAAGGATACATTGCCCAAGAACTTGATGGAAGACAGCTAAGTCAAGCAATATTTAATATGATAAATCGTGTTTCTGTCGAAATATTTTAAACCGCATATTTCGCCATTTTGTTTGGTATAGCTTCACTTGGCGAACCCTGTATTGAAAAGTAGGATAATTTTTAAAAATGTAAATCAGCGGTTGCATTAAAAACTAATTTGTCTTTCGATTCCTGTCAACCCTGTATTTTTAGTCAAGTATGTGATTAGCTTTCAATTAACATAGATCACTCTGATAGATGAGTCAGACGACAAAAAGTACGATCTTTGTCCCCATGTGCAGTTGCAAACCGTAGTTTGGCTTTTTTATGGCGTTTTTGGAGCAGTGGCTTCTTCCTTACTGACTAACCTTTCAGGTTACGTCGATATAGGACTCGTTTTACTGTGGAAATAGATACTTTTGTTTCCTCCAGCATCTTCACAAGGTTCTTTGCTGTTGTTCTGGGATTGAGATTTGCACTTTTCGCACCAAAGTACATTCATCTCTAGAAGACAGAATTTGTCTCCTTCCTGAGCAGTATGACGGCTGCGTGGGCCCATGGTGTTTATACTTACGTACTATTGTTTGTACAGATGAACGTGGTACCTTCAGGAATTTTGAAATTGCTCCCAAGGATGAACCAGACCTTTGTAGGTCTACCATTTTTTTCTGAGGTATTGGCTGATTTCTCTTGATTTTCCCATGATGTCAAGCAAAGAGGCACTGAGTTTGAAGGTAGGCCTTGAAATACATGACTCGAATGATGTCAATTAGCCTATCAGAAGCTTCTAAAGCCATGACATATTTTTCTGGAATTTTCCAAGCTGTTCAACCTCTCTAGTACAAGTGGGATGGCAGCGTTCCACCTCCGCAACAGCCAGTGAAATTGCAGGGCGCCAAATTCAAAACAACAGAAATCCCATAATTAAAATTCCTCAACAATACAAGTATTATACACCATTTTAAAGATAAACCTCTTGTAAATCCAACCACAGTGTCCGATTTCAAAAAGGCTTTACTGCGAAAGCACACCATGCGATAATGTTAGGTCAGCGCCTAGTCACAGAAAACCATACAGCCATTTTCCAGCCAAGTAGAGGGCTCACAAAAGTCAGAAATAGCGATTAAATTAATCACTAACCTTTGACGATCTTCATCAGGTGGCACTCCCAGGACTCCATGTTAGACAATAAATGTGTGTTTTGTTCGATAAAGTTAATCTTTATGTCCAAAAACCTAATTTGAAATTGGCGCGTTATGTTCAGAAATGCATTGTCTCAAACAAACATTCGGTGAAAGTGCAGAGATCCACATCAAATTACAGAAATACTCATCATAAACACTGATCTAAGATACAAGTGTTTAACATACGATTAAAGATAAACTTCTCCTTAATACAACCGCTGTGTCAGATTTCAAAAAGGCTTTACGGCAAAAGCACACCATGCGATTATGTTAGGTCAGCGCCTAGCCACAGAAAACCATACAGCCATTTTCCAGCCAAGGAAAGGTGTCACAAAAGTCAGAAATAGCGTTAAAATGAATCACTTACCTCTGATGATCTTCATCTGATGGCACTCCCAGGTCTCCATGTTAGACAACAAATGTTTGTTTTGTTCGATGAAGTTCATCTTTATGTCCAAATACCTCCTTTTTGTTCGCGCGTTAAGTCCAGTAATCCAAATGCACAAGGCGCGGGCACTAAGTCCAGACGAAAAGTCAAAAAAGTTCCATTACACTTTGTAGAAACATGTCAAACAATGTATAGAATCAATCTTTAGGATGTTTTTATCATAAATCTTCAATATTATTCCAACCGGACAATTCCTTTGTCTTTAGAAATGAAAGGGAACGGAGCTCGTGCTCACGGCTGCTCGTGTGACTAAACTAAAGGCTTTCAGCCAGACCACTGGTTCAAACAGCTCTTATTCGCTCCCCTTTCATAGTAGAAGCCTGAAACAACGTTCTAAAGACTGTTGACATCGAGTGGAATCTAGACCCCATAGACACAGTATATTGGATAGGCGATCACTTGAAAAACTACAAACCTCAGATTCCCCACTTCCTGGTTGGATTTTTCTCAGGTTTTTGCCTGCCATATGAGTTTTGTTATCCTCACAGACATCATTCAAACAGTTTTAGAAACGTCAGAGTGTTTTCCATCCAAATCTACTAATAATATGCATATCCTAGCCTCTGGGCCTGAGTAGCAGGCAGTTTACTCTGGGCACGCTTTTCATCCGGACGTGAAAATACTGCCCCCTAAACCAGTGAGGTAAAAGACACAGTTAAGTTAGTGTATGTAAACTTCTGACCCACTGGAATTGTGATACAGTGAATTATAAATGAAATAATCTGTCTGTAAACAATTGTTGGAAAAATGACTTGTGTCATGCACAAAGTATATGTCCTAACCGACTTGCCAAAACTATAGTTTGTTGACAAGAAATTTGTGGAGTGGTTAAAAAACGAGTTTTAATGACTGAAACATAAGTGTATGTAAACTTCCGACTTAAACACACTCTTTTATGTACAGCCAAGGACCTCTAAATCTAACGTTTCATCATGCCTGTGAATATTAAACGTAAAATGTCCCGATCATTTGTCTCGTCTTATGATCGGATCCACCCTCCGCTTTTGATCTTCTGCTTTGGACTTACTGACAGCAGACTGTCATTCTGACGAGTCTGTGGATGGTTCTGGTGCACAGTGGCCTGCTGGAGAGGAGAAGAGAAGAGAGGAGAGGCGACAGAGAAGAGGAGAGAAAATGGAGTCCTATAATTCATGTAAAACTCTTCTCTCTCTCTCTCTCTCTCTCTCTCTTCCCCCCTCTTCAAAAAGCCCAAAGCACAGCATTTTTCTGTTAATTACAGCATAGATCATCCTCACCCCACACCAAACACCCTTTTTCCTCCTGTCCTCGCTCCACTTTTTATTATTTTACCAGAGAAATTGTACTCTCACACTATCATAAATCTTAGAGAGGATTTCCATTCATATTGATATATGATCCCAATCAGCTCTGTCCTCAATAAGCAACAGCCTGGCCATTACACTGTTCTCTAACAAACACAATGTTTAGAGGCAGTCTATGTTTCAATAAACACAATACAAGAGTTGTGAAATCAGTGTTGATATGATTATCTGTACTGAATTACATTTCAATAGATCAATAGATTGATCAATAGCAGAGTCTGTGTGCTATTGAGTACAACTTGTGCGATTGCTGCATACAACCTCATAATAGGCTGAATAGAAGGGAGCCTATCATGGCAGAGCTATGGACATATTAGGTAGGATTGTCTCTTCATACTGTGTAATTAAGTTCACATCTCCATTCCCCTTTCCAGCCTGTGTATCTATTTGGTGAAACACTTCTATTACAACATGCAGCCTCTCAGCCAGCCTCTCAGCCTCTCAGCCAGCCTCTCAGCTTCTCAGGCAGCCTCTCAGCCAGCCTCTTACTATGGCTCTATTGAGTACAACACAGAAAATTAGTCAATCAGTCAGTCAGTGCAATACACGTACGCACACACACACCCACACCCACACCCACACCACACCCACAACCACACCACACACACACACAACACACACACACACACACACACACACACACACACACCACACACACACACTCTGATCGCCCATGCTGGTTCTGTCTGGAAGACATGGAAAGACCATTATGTGGAGGAGGAGATGAGAGCCTTGTCAGCATGACAGCTCAATGTCAAGCAAATCCTTCCTGAATATTGTGTGGTGGGTGTGGTGTGTGTGTGTGTGTGTGTGTGTGTGTGTGTGTGTGTGTGTGTGTGTCCACTTCTGAGGAATAAAGAAAAATATCCCTGCTGAGATTTTCAATGTTCTGTTACCATATGACACAAGTTAAGTACAATACATACACAGGAAAAAAAGGGCAAAGCAAATACAGACATTAATTCACACATAACTCACTTTAGTACACACGCACACACATTTATTGCAAAGAACCAATTTGCCTAATTGGTAGACTTTTTCCATCCCTTTGTGTGTGTTTCTTTTCTTTCAGAAACAGACCAGGGGCTGTGACATGAGGAGTACAGTAGTACATTCAATGCTAGCTAGCTAAATACATGAGCAGAGCAGGAATAGAGATGAGTATGTGGGAGAGAGAGGAAGGGAAGCAGTTAAGTTTACATATGTTTTATTTTCACATAAACCGGATGGGAGCAGTGAAATGTGTTGTTTTGAAGGTAGTAGTACAGCGCCATTGGAGAAAATTACGGTTAAGTGCCTTGCTCAAGGGCTAGAGTTTATATTGGACAAATTCAGCTAGGTCTATCCCTTTTTCATTCCGTTTGCTTCCGTTTAAGATTTGTTTTCAACATAATCGGCAAAATGAATACACCCTTAATCACCCGCACACACAGTTAGGAAGAGATCGTCATTTCATGGAGTCTGTGAAACAAGAAACCACATGGAAAAAGTGGTAAGCAAGTTAGGTCCAAAAAATATTTTCACGAAGTGAAATTAATTTATTGTGTTAGAGGTTTCTTGATGCTTGTATCTAAACCAAAGTTGATAATTTTAAGACTGTTCTATACATCCGCTGGGGTCTCTATAAGCTTCTAAATTAGGTCCTAAACCTAACATGAAAGTGCATCCTTGTGTGGGCTAAAATAGTAAAAATGTTTTCCTTGGGGTAAGTTGAACCAATGGCCAATGGGATATGAGGTAGCTACAGGGCCTGACCTACAGTACCAGTCAAAAGTTTGAACACACCTACTCATTCCAGGGTTTGTCTTTATTTTAACTATTATCTACATTGTAGAATGAAGACATCAAAACTATGAAATAACACATATGGAATCAGGTAGTAACCAAAAAAGTGTTAAACAGATCAAAATATATGTTATATTTAGATTCTTCAAAGTAGCCATCCTTTGCCTTGATGACAGCTTTGCACACTCTTGGCATTCTCTCAACCAGATTCATGAGGTAGTCACCTGCATTTCAGATAACAGGTGTGCTCTGTTAAAATTTTATTTGTAAAATTTCTTTACTTCTTAATGCGTTTGAGCCAATCAGTTGTGTTGTGAGAAGGTAGGTGTGGTATACTTAAGATAGGCCTATTTGGTAAAAGACCAAGTCCATATTATGGCAAGAACAGCTCAAATGAGCAAAGAGAAACAACATTACTTTAAGTCAATCTGGAATATTTCAAGAAAGTTTCTTCAAGTGCAGTCGCAAAAACCATCAAGCGCTATGATGAAACTAGCACTCAAGAGGACCGCCACACGAAAGGAAGACCCAGAGTTACCTCTGCTGCAGACGATAAGTTTGTTAGAGTTATCAGCCTCAGAAATTGGAGCCAAAATAAATGCTTCACAGAGTTCAAGTAACAGACACATCTCAACATCAACTATGTCATCAGAGCGCAACGTATGTTTGTTGTTGTTGAACGCTGTCGAACGCCGAAACCTGAACTAAAGACCTCGGTTTAAAAGCTGACAGTGTTTTATATACTTTTATTTTATTTTGAAACCTGCGGCTCTGTTGGGCTAAATTGTTGTGAGCTTTGCTATCTGTCCCGGGATTCTGCCAGATTCCATATAGGGGGAGAGATGCGAAAGCCCAGCTAGCCTAGCTGGCTCGGCGGTCTGAAACGGAGGCCGCTATTGAACGTTTCCAGCGTTGCAGGAGCTGTGTTTACTTTGCTTTGTTCCGGGACAATGTGTACCGCACTGACTTTCAATGTAGCAACTGCTTTCTGCGGAGGAGCAAGCAAGTAGCAAGAAGTACTCTTAGCAAGCAAGTAGCAAACCTACATAAGCTAATGGGGAACCCACGCCCACCTACTTTTTATTTTTCTTCCACCCCAGTAGCCGGACGGCGCTCTGGTCTGGTGGAAGTTTCGCTGCCGTGCCGGCTCTCCACAGCCGACTGGCCGGTGCTAGGCAGGGATCCATCCCCGAAGGGGTCTCCCCCTTCCCAGGAGAACGGAGCTGTTCTCGACCCAACCAACCAGCCATGGAGGTACAGTACGTCACTTGCCGTGGAAGTCGAAGAAGGTGTCCTCTGGCAACGGGGGTCTCCATGGAGATGTTGACCCTGGAACTGGCACAGACCAGAAACATCTTTGCCGCCCTGGATGCAGAGGTTCAGGCGCCTTCGTCATTGGTGGCTTCCCAACCAAGATCAGATCCGGAGTTACCTGCATCTTCGTCCTCGGTTCTGTCTCCTTCTCCAGTGGCTCCTATTTTGGGTTCAGATCTTTGGAGCTCCCATTCTCACCAGACTGTGAGGCTGACTGAGAGACCGGCCCATTCAACATCACCAGCTGTCATCATAGGCAGCTCTATGGTAAGAAACATCTCTGTCCCCAAGGCAAAAACCCTGTGCTACCCAGGAGTACAGGACATAACAAGTACAGGACATAACAAGGCTGCTTCCACAGGACATACAGGACATAACAAGGCTGCAAGTACAGGACATAACAAGGCTGCTTCCAACAGCTGACACTGTTGTAGTCCATTTGGGGTCAAATGATTATTGATTTTAAAGAACTGATTTTAGCATTAAAAGATGCCAAAAATCGGCCAATAATTTCAGGTCCAGTACCTGTTGGGCACAGGTGTGAAAGACTCAGCAGACTGCTTGCATTACATATTTGGCTAAAAGACTACTGTAGCTCTGCTGGAGTCACTTTTATAGATAACTTTGACACCTTCTGGAACAGAAGATTCTCTACAGGAATGACGGAGTCCATCCAAATCATCTTGGCCCATGGACTCCTGTCCACGCATTTCAAGGCCGCTTTGAAATAATGACTGGTAAATGATCCAAGACCAGCTCAGTTAATCTCTACCATTGTGACAATGAGTCGTCATAATAGTGCATTTATTTATTTTTATTTTATTTTTTATTTTTTTTCACCTTTATTTAACCAGGTAGGCTAGTTGAGAACAAGTTCTCATTTGCAACTGCGACCTGGCCAAGATAAAGCATAGCAGTGTGAACAGACAACACAGAGTTACACATGGAGTAAACAATAAACAAGTCAATAACATGGTAGAAAAAAAAGAGAATCTATATACAATGTGTGCAAAAGGCATGAGGTAGGCAATAAATCGAATAATTACAATTTAGCTCCCATCTAGCTTCAGAGTTTGTTTGTTCTGTTAGGTGACCTAAACTGGGATATGCTTAAACCCCGGCAGTCCTACAATCCAAGCTTGATGCCCTCAATCTCACACAAATCATCAAGGAACCACCAGGTAAACCCTAAATCCGTAAACATGGGCACCCTAATAGACATTATCCTGACCAACCTGCCCTCCAAATACACCTCTGCTGTCTTCAATCAAGATCTCAGCGATCACTGCTTTCTGCCTGTATCGCACGGGTCCGCGGTCAAACGACCACCCTCATCACTGTCAAACGCTCCCTAAAACACTTCTGCGAGCAGGCCTTTCTAATCGACCTGGCCCGGGTACCCTGGAAGGATATTGACCTCATCCCGTCAGTTGAGGATGCCTGGTCATTCTTTAAAAGTTACTTCCTCACCATATTAGACAAGCATGCTCCGTTCAAAAAATGCAGAACCAAGAACAGATATAGCCCTTGGTTCACTCCAGACCTGACTGCCCTCGACCAGCACAAAAACATCCTGTGGCGAACTGCAATAGCATCGAAGACCCCCGCGATATGCAA